>NW_027411904.1:0-105561 GCF_047663935.1 Musca autumnalis
AATACAAAAGTTCACCGGGCATGACTTTCCCAATACAAAAGTTCACCGGAGATGACTTTTCCCATACAAAAGTTCACCGGAGATAACTTTCCCAATACAAAAGTTCACCGGGCATGGCTTTCCCAATACAAAAGTTCACCGGGCATGACTTTTCCAATACAAAAGTTCACCGGGCATGACTTTCCCAATACAAAAGTTCACCGGGCATGACTTTCCCAATACAAAAGTTCACCGGGCATGACTTTCCCAATACAAAAGTTCACCGGGCATGACTTTCCCAATAGAAAAGTTCACCGGGCAAGACTTTCCCAATACAAAAGTTCACCGGGCATGACTTTCCCAATACAAAAGTTCACCGGAGATGACTTTCCCAATACAAAAGTTCACCGGGCATGACTTTTCCAATACAAAAGATGACTTTCCCAATACAAAAGTTCACCCGGCATGACTTTCCCAATACAAAAGTTCAGCGGGCATGACTTTCCCAATACAAAAGTTCACCGGGCATGACTTTCCCAATACAAAAGTTCACCGGGCATGACTTTCCCAATACAAAAGTTCACCGGGCATGACTTTCCCAATACAAAAGTTCACCGGGCATGACTTTCCCAATACAGAAGTTCACCGGGCATGACTTTCCCAATACAAAAGTTCACCGGGCATGACTTTCCCAATACAAAAGTTCACCGGGCATGACTTTCCCAATACAGAAGTTCACCGGGCATGACTTTCCCAATACAAAAGTTCACCGGAGATGACTTTTCCCATACAAAAGTTCACCGGAGATGACTTTCCCAATACAAAAGTTCACCGGGCATGACTTTCCCAATACAAAAGTTCACCGGGCACGACTTTCCCAATACAAAAGTTCACCGGGCATGACTTTCCCAATACAAAAGTTCACCGGACATGACTTTCCCAATAGAAAAGTTCACCGGGCATGACTTTCCCAAAACAAAAGTTCACCGGGCACGACTTTCCCAATACAAAAGTTCACCGGAGATGACTTTCCCAATACAAAAGTTCACCGGGCATGACTTTCCCAATACAAAAGTTCACCGGGCACGACTTTCCCAATACAAGAGATCACCGGGCATGACTTTCCCAATACAAAAGTTCACCGGGCATGACTTTCCCAATACAAAAGTTCACCGGGCATGACTTTCCCAATACAAAAGTTCACCGGGCATGACTTTCCCAATACAAAAGTTCACCGGGCATGACTTTCTCAATACAAAAGTTCACCGGGCATGACTTTCCCAATACAAAAGATCACCAGGCATGACCTTCCCAATACAAAAGTTCACCGGGCATGACTTTCCCAATACAAAAGTTCACCGGAGATGACTTTCCCAATACAAAAGTTCACCGGAGATGACTTTCCCAATACAAAAGTTCACCGGGCATGACTTTCCCAATACAAAAGTTCACCGGGCATGACTTTCCCAATACAAAAGTTCACCGGGCATGACTTTCCCAATACAAAAGTTTACCGGAGATGACTTTCCCAATACAAAAGTTCACCGGGCATGACTTTCCCAATACAAAAGTTCACCGGGCATGACTTTCCCAATACAAAAGTTCACCGGAGATGACTTTTCCCATACAAAAGTTCACCGGAGATGACTTTCCCAATACAAAAGTTCACCGGGCATGACTTTCCCAATACAAAAGTTCACCGGGCATGACTTTCCCAATACAAAAGTTCACCGGGCATGACTTTCCCAATACAAAAGTTCACCGGGCATGACTTTCCCAATACAAAAGTTCACGGGGCATGACTTTCCCAATACAAAAGTTCACCGGGCATGACTTTCCCAATAGAAAAGTTCACCGGGCAAGACTTTCCCAATACAAAAGTTCACCGGGCATGACTTTCCCAATACAAAAGTTCACCGGGCATGACTTTCCCAATACAAAAGTTCACCGGAGATGACTTTCCCAATACAAAAGTTCACCGGGCATGACTTTCCCAATACAAAAGTTCACCGGGCATGACTTTCCCAATACAAAAGATGACTTTCCCAATACAAAAGTTCACCGGGCATGACTTTCCCAATACAAAAGTTCACCGGGCATGACTTTCCCAATACAAAAGTTCACCGGGCATGATTTTCCCAATACAAAAGTTCACCGGGCATGACTTTCCCAATACAAAAGTTCACCGGGCATGACTTTCCCAATACAAAAGTTCACCGAGCATGACTTTCCCAATACAAAAGTTCACCGGGCATGACTTTCCCAATACAAAAGTTCACCGGACATGACTTTCCCAATACAAAAGTTCACCGGAGATGACTTTCCCAATACAAAAGTTCACCGGGCATGACTTTCCCAATACAAAAGTTCACCGGAGATGACTTTTCCCATACAAAAGTTCACCGGAGATGACTTTCCCAATACAAAAGTTCACCGGGCATGACTTTCCCAATACAAAAGTTCACCGGGCACGACTTTCCCAATACAAAAGTTCACCGGGCATGACTTTCCCAATACAAAAGTTCACCGGACATGACTTTCCCAATAGAAAAGTTCACCGGGCATGACTTTCCCAAAACAAAAGTTCACCGGGCACGACTCTCCCAATACAAAAGTTCACCGGAGATGACTTTCCCAATACTAAAGTTCACCGGGCATGACTTTCCCAATACAAAAGTTCACCGGGCACGACTTTCCCAATACAAGAGATCACCGGGCATGACTTTCCCAATACAAAAGTTCACCGGGCATGACTTTCCCAATACAAAAGTTCACCGGGCATGACTTTCCCAATACAAAAGCTCACCGGGCATGACTTTCCCAATACAAAAGTTCACCGGGCATGACTTTCCCAATACAAAAGTTCACCGGGCATGACTTTCCCAATAGAAAAGTTCAACGGGCATGACTTTCCCAATACAAAAGTTCACCGGACATGACTTTCCCAATACAAAGTTCACCGGAGATGACTTTCCCAATACAAAAGTTCACCGGGCATGACTTTCCCAATACAAAAGTTCACCGGAGATGACTTTTCCCATACAAAAGTTCACCGGAGATGACTTTCCCAATACAAAAGTTCACGGGGCATGACTTTCCCAATACAAAAGTTCACCGGGCACGACTTTCCCAATACAAAAGTTCCCCGGGCATGACTTTCCCAATACAAAAGTTCACCGGGCATGACTTTCCCAATAGAAAAGTTCACCGGGCATGACTTTCCCAATACAAAAGTTCACCGGGCACGACTTTCCCAATACAAAAGTTCACCGGAGATGACTTTCCCAATACAAAAGTTCACCGGGCATGACTTTCCCAATACAAAAGTTCACCGGGCACGACTTTCCCAATACAAAAGTTCACCGGCATGACTTTCCCAATACAAAAGTTCACCGGGCATGACTTTCCCAATACAAAAGTTCACCGGGCATGACTTTCCCAATACAAAAGTTCACCGGAGATGACTTTCCCAATACAAAAGTTCACCGGGCATGACTTTCCCAATACAAAAGTTCACCGGAGATGACTTTCCCAATACAAAAGTTCACCGGGCATGACTTTCCCAATACAAAAGTTCACCGGGCATGACTTTCCCAATACAAAAGTTAACCGGGCATGACTTTCCCAATACAAAAGTTCACCGGGCATGACTTTCCCAATACATGAGTTCACCGAGCATGACTTTCCCAATACAAAAGTTCACCGGGCATGACTTTCCCAATACAGGAGTTCACCGGGCATGACTTTCCCAATACAAAAGTTCACCGGGCATGACTTTCCCAATACAAAAGTTCACCGGGCATGACTTTCCCAATACAAAAGTTCACCGGGCATGACTTTCCCAATACAAAAGTTCACCGGGCATGACTTTCCCAGTACAAAAGTTCACCGGGCATGACTTTCCCAATACAAAAGTTCACCGGGCATGACTTTCCCAATACAAAAGTTCACCGGGCATGACTTTTCCAATACAAAAGTTCACCGGAGATGACTTTTCCCATACAAAAGTTCACCGGAGATGACTTTCCCAATACAAAAGTTCACCGGGCATAAATTTCCCAATACAAAAGTTCACCGGGCATGACTTTCCCAATACAAAAGTTCACCGGGCATGACTTTCCCAATACAAAAGTTCACCGGAGATGACTTTCCCAATAGAAAAGTTAACCGGGCATGACTTTCCCAATAGAAAAGTTCACCGGGCATGACTTTCCCAATACAAAAGTTCACCGGGCACGACTTTCCCAATACAAAAGTTCACCGGAGATGACTTTCCCAATACAAAAGTTCACCGGGCATGACTTTCCCAATACAAAAGTTCACCGGGCATGACTTTCCCAATACAAAAGTTCACCGGGCATGACTTTCCCAATACAAAAGTTCACCGGAGATGACTTTTCCCATACAAAAGTTCACCGGAGATGACTTTCCCAATACAAAAGTTCACCGGGCATGACTTTCCCAATACAAAAGTTCACCGGGCATGACTTTCCCAATACAAAAGTTCACCGGAGATGACTTTTCCCATACAAAAGTTCACCGGAGATGACTTTCCCAATAGAAAAGTTCACCGGGCATGACTTTCCCAATACAAAAGTTCACCGGGCATGACTTTCCCAATACAAAAGTTCACCGGGAATGACTTTCCCAATACAAAAGTTCACCGGGCATGACTTTCCCAATACAAAAGTTCACCGGGCATGACTTTCCCAATACAAAAGTTCACCGGGCATGACTTTCCCAATACAAAAGTTCACCGGAGATGACTTTTCCCATACAAAAGTTCACCGGAGATGACTTTCCCAATACAAAAGTTCACCGGGCATGACTTTCCCAATACAAAAGTTCACCGGGCATGACTTTCCCAATACAAAAGTTCACCGGGCATGACTTTCCCAATACAAAAGTTCACCGGGCATGACTTTCCCAATACAAAAGTTCACCGGAGATGACTTTTCCCATACAAAAGTTCACCGGGCACGACTTTCCCAATACAAAAGTTCACCGGAGATGACTTTCCCAATACAAAAGTTCACCGGGCATGACTTTTCCAATACAAAAGTTCACCGGGCATGACTTTCCCAATACAAAAGTTCACCGGGCATGACTTTCCCAATACAAAAGTTCACCGGAGATGACTTTCCCAATACAAAAGTTAACCGGGCATGACTTTCCCAATAGAAAAGTTCACCGGGCATGACTTTCCCAATACAAAAGTTCACCGGGCACGACTTTCCCAATACAAAAGTTCACCGGAGATGACTTTCCCAATACAAAAGTTCACCGGGCATGACTTTCCCAATACAAAAGTTCACCGGGCATGACTTTCCCAATACAAAAGTTCACCGGGCATGACTTTCCCAATACAAAAGTTCACCGGGCATGACTTTCCCAATACAAAAGTTCACCGGAGATGACTTTTCCCATACAAAAGTTCACCGGAGATGACTTTCCCAATACAAAAGTTCACCGGGCATGACTTTCCCATACAAAAGTTCACCGGAGATGACTTTCCCAATAGAAAAGTTCACCGGGCATGACTTTCCCAATACAAAAGTTCACCGGGCATGACTTTCCCAATACAAAAGTTCACCGGGCATGACTTTCCCAATACAAAAGTTCACCGGGCATGACTTTCCCAATACAAAAGTTCACCGGGCATGACTTTCCCAATACAAAAGTTCACCGGAGATGACTTTTCCCATACAAAAGTTCAAAGGAGATGACTTTCCCAATACAAAAGTTCACCGGGCATGACTTTCCCAATACAAAAGTTCACCGGGCATGACTTTCCCAATACAAAAGTTCACCGGGCATGACTTTCCCAATACAAAAGTTCACCGGAGATGACTTTCCCAATACAAAAGTTCACCGGGCATGACTTTCCCAATACAAAAGTTCACCGGAGATGACTTTTCCCATAGAAAAGTTCACCGGGCATGACTTTCCCAATACAAAAGTTCACCGGGCATGACTTTCCCAATAGAAAAGTTCACCGGGCATGACTTTCCCAATACAAAAGTTCACCGGGCATGACTTTCCCAATACAAAAGTTCACCGGAGATGACTTTCCCAATACAAAAGTTCACCGGGCATGGCTTTCCCAATACAAAAGTTCACCGGGCATGACTTTCCCAATACAAAAGTTCACCGGGCACGACTTTCCCAATACAAAAGTTCACCGGAGATGACTTTCCCAATACAAAAGTTCACCGGGCATGACTTTCCCAATACAAAAGTTCACCGGGCATGACTTTCCCAATACAAAAGTTCACCGGGCATGACTTTCCCAATACAAAAGTTCACCGGGCATGAATTTCCCAATACAAAAGATCACCGGGCATGACTTTCCCAATACAAAAGTTCACCGGGCATGACTTTCCCAATACAAAAGTTCACCGGGCATGACTTTCCCAATACAAAAGTTCACCGGGCATGACTTTCCCAATACAAAAGTTCACCGGGCATGACTTTCCCAATACAAAAGTTCACCGGGCATGACTTTCCCAATACAAAAGTTCACCAGGCATGACTTTCCCAATACAAAAGTTCACCGGGCATGACTTTCCCAATACAAAAGTTCACCGGAGATGACTTTCCCAATACAAAAGTTCACCGGGCATGACTTTCCCAATACAAAAGTTCACCGGGCATGACTTTCCCAATACAAAAGTTCACCGGGCATGACTTTCCCAATACAAAAGATCACCGGAGATGACTTTTCCCATACAAAAGTTCACCGGAGATGACTTTCCCAATACAAAAGTTCACCGGGCATGACTTTCCCAATACAAAAGTTCACCGGGCATGACTTTCCCAATACAAAAGTTCACCGGGCATGACTTTCCCAATACAAAAGTTCACCGGAGATGACTTTCCCAATACAAAGTTCACCGGAGATGACTTTCCCAATACAAAAGTTCACCGGGCATAACTTTCCCAATACAAAAGTTCACCGGGCATGACTTTCCCAATACAAAAGTTCACCGGGCATGACTTTCCCAATACAAAATTTCACCGGAGATGACTTTCCCAATACAAAAGTTCACCGGGCACGACTTTCTCAATACAAAAGTTCACCGGAGATGACTTTCCCAATACAAAAGTTCACCGGGCATGACTTTCCCAATACAAAAGTTCACCGGGCATGACTTTCCCAATACAAGAGTTCACCGGGCATGACTTTCCCAATATAAAAGTTCACCGGGCATGACTTTCCCAATACAAAAGTTCACCGGGCATGACTTTCCCAATACAAAAGTTCACCGGGCATGACTTTCCCAATACAAAAGTTCACCGGGCATGACTTTCCCAATACAAAAGTTAACCGGAGATGACTTTTCCCATACAAGAGTTCACCGGAGATGACTTTCCCAATAGAAAAGTTCACCGGGCATGACTTTCCCAATACAAAAGTTCACCGCGCATGACTTTCCCAATACAAAAGTTCACCGGAGATGACTTTTCCCATACAAAAGTTCACCGGGCATGACTTTCCCAATACAAAAGTTCACCGGGCATGACTTTCCCAATACAAAAGTTCACCGGAGATGACTTTCCCAATACAAAAGTTTACCGGGCATGACTTTCCCAATAGAAAATTTCACCGGGCATGACTTTCCCAATACAAAAAGTTCACCGGGCATGACTTTCCCAATACAAAAGTTCACCGGGCATGACTTTCCCAATACAAAAGTTCACCGGGCATGACTTTCCCAATACAAAAGTTCACCGGAGATGACTTTTCCCATACAAAAGTTCACCGGAGATGACTTTCCCAATACAAAAGTTCACCGGGCATGACTTTCCCAATACAAAAGTTCACCGGGCTCGACTTTCCCAATACAAAAGTTCACCGGGCATGACTTTCCCAATACAAAAGTTCACCGGGCATGACTTTCCCAATACAAAAGTTCACCGGGCATGACTTTCCCAATAGAAAAGTTCACCGGGGCATGACTTTCCAATACAAAAGTTCACCGGGCATGACTTTCCCAATACAAAAGTTCACCGGAGATGACTTTCTAAATACAAAAGTTCACCGGGCATGACTTTCCCAATACAAAAGTTCACCGGAGATGACTTTTCCCATAGAAAAGTTCACCGGGCATGACTTTCCCAATACAAAAGTTCACCGGGCATGACTTTCCCAATACAAAAGTTCACCGGGCATGACTTTCCCAATACAAAAGTTCACCGGGCATGACTTTCCCAATCCAAATTTCACCGGGCATGACTTTCCCAATACAAAAGTTCACCGGGCACGACTTTCCTAATACAAAAGTTCACCGGGCATGACTTTCCCAATACAAAAGTTCACCGGGCATGACTTTCCCAATACAAAAGTTCACCGGGCATGACTTTCCCAATACAAAAGTTCACCGGGCATGACTTTCCCAATACAAAAGTTCACCGGGCATGACTTTCCCAATACAAAAGTTCACCGGGCATGACTTTCCCAATACAAAAGTTCACCGGGCATGACTTTCCCAATACAAAAGTTCACCGGGCATGACTTTCCCAATACAAAAGTTCACCGGGCATGACTTTCCCAATACAAAAGTTCACCGGAGATGACTTTCCCAATACAAAAGTTCACCGGGCATGACTTTCCCAATACAAACGTTCACCGGAGATGACTTTCTAAATACAAAAGTTCACCGGGCATGACTTTCCCAATACAAAAGTTCACCGGAGATGACTTTTCCCATAGAAAAGTTCACCGGGCATGACTTTCCCAATACAAAAGTTCACCGGGCATGACTTTCCCAATACAAAAGTTCACCGGGCATGACTTTCCCAATACAAAAGTTCACCGGGCATGACTTTCCCAATCCAAATTTCACCGGGCATGACTTTCCCAATACAAAAGTTCACCGGGCACGACTTTCCTAATACAAAAGTTCACCGGGCATGACTTTCCCAATACAAAAGTTCACCGGGCATGACTTTCCCAATACAAAAGTTCACCGGGCATGACTTTCCCAATACAAAAGTTCACCGGGCATGACTTTCCCAATACAAAAGTTCACCGGGCATGACTTTCCCAATACAAAAGTTCACCGGGCATGACTTTCCCAATACAAAAGTTCACCGGGCATGACTTTCCCAATACAAAAGTTCACCGGGCATGACTTTCCCAATACAAAAGTTCACCGGGCATGACTTTCCCAATACAAAAGTTCACCGGGCACGACTTTCCTAATACAAAAGTTCACCGGGCATGACTTTCCCAATACAAAAGTTCACCGGGCATGACTTTCCCAATACAAAAGTTCACCGGGCATGACTTTCCCAATACAAAAGTTCACCGGGCATGACTTTCCCAATACAAAAGTTGACCGGGCATGACTTTCCCAATACAAAAGTTCACCGGGCATGACTTTCCCAATACAAAAGTTCACCGGGCATGACTTTCCCAATACAAAAGTTCACCGGGCATGACTTTCCCAATACAAAAGTTCACCGGGCATGACTTTCCCAATACAAAAGTTCACCGGAGATGACTTTCCCAATACAAAAGTTCACCGGGCATGACTTTCCCAATACAAACGTTCACCGGAGATGACTTTCTAAATACAAAACTTCACCGGGCATGACTTTCCCAATACAAAAGTTAACCGGAGATGACTTTTCCCATAGAAAAGTTCACCGGGCATGACTTTCAAAATACAAAAGTTCACCGGGCATGACTTTCCCAATACAAAAGTTCACCGGGCATGACTTTCCCAATACAAAAGTTCACCGGGCATGACTTTCCCAATACAAAAGTTCACCGGGCACGACTTTCCTAATACAAAAGTTCACCGGGCATGACTTTCCCAATACAAAAGTTCACCGGGCATGACTTTCCCAATACAAAAGTTCACCGGGCATGACTTTCCCAATACAAAAGTTCACCGGGCATGACTTTCCCAATACAAAAGTTCACCGGGCATGACTTTCCCAATACAAAAGTTCACCGGGCATGACTTTCCCAATACAAAAGTTCACCGGGCATGACTTTCCCAATACAAAAGTTCACCGGGCATGACTTTCCCAATACAAAAGTTCACCGAGCATGACTTTCCCAATACAAAAGTTCACCGGAGATGACTTTCCCAATACAAAAGTTCACCGGGCATGACTTTCGCAATACAAACGTTCACCGGGCATGACTTTCCCAATACAAAAATTCACCGGGCATGACTTTCCCAATACAAAAGATCACCGGAGATGACTTTTCCCATACAAAAGTTCACCGGAGATGACTTTCCCAATACAAAAGTTCACCGGGCATGATTTTCCCAATACAAAAGTTCACCGGGCATGACTTTCCCAATACAAAAGTTCACCGGAGATGACTTTCCCAATACAAAAGTTCACCGGGCATGACTTTCCCAATAGAAAAGTTCACCGGGCATGACTTTCCCAATACAAAAGTTCACCGGGCACGACTTTCCCAATACAAAAGTTCACCGGGCATGACTTTCCCAATACAAAAGTTCACCGGGCATGACTTTCCCAATACAAAAGTTCACCGGGCATGACTTTCCCAATACAAAAGTTCACCGGGCATGACTTTCCCAATACAAAAGTTCACCGGGCATGACTTTCCCAATAGAAAAGTTCACCGGGCATGACTTTCCCAATACAAAAGTTCACCGGGCACGACTTTCCCAATACAAAAGTTCACCGGGCATGACTTTCCCAATACAAAAGTTCACCGGGCATGACTTTCCCAATACAAAAGTTCACCGGAGATTACTTTTCCCATACAAAAGTTCACCGGAGATGATTTCCCAATACAAAAGTTCACCGGGCATGACTTTCCCAATACAAAAGTTCACCGGGCACGACTTTCCCAATACAAAAGTTCACCGGGCATGACTTTCCCAATACAAAAGTTCACCGGGCATGACTTTCCCAATACAAAAGTTCACCGGGCATGACTTTCCCAATACAAAAGTTCACCGGGCATGACTTTCCCAATACAAAAGTTCACCGGAGATGACTTTTCCCATACAAAAGTTCACCGGGCATGACTTTCCCAATACAAAAGTTCACCGGGCATGACTTTCCCAATAGAAAAGTTCACCGGGCATGACTTTCCCATACAAAAGTTCACCGGGCATGACTTTCCCAATACAAAAGTTCGCCCGGGCATGACTTTCTCAATAGAAAAGTTCACCGGGAATGACTTTCCCAATACAAAAGTTCACCGGGCATGACTTTCCCAATACAAAAGTTCACCGGGCATGACTTTCCCAATACAAAAGTTCACCGGAGATGACTTTTCCCATACAAAAATTTACCGGAGATGACTTTCCCAATACAAAAGTTCACCGGGCATGACTTTCCCAATACAAAAGTTCACCGGGCATGACTTTCCCAATACAAAAGTTAACCGGGCATGACTTTCCCAATAGAAAAGTTCACCGGGCATGACTTTCCCAATACAAAAGTTCACCGGGCACGACTTTCCCAATACAAAAGTTCACCGGGCATGACTTTCCCAATACAAAAGTTCACCGGGCATGACTTTCCCAATACAAAAGTTCACCGGGCATGACTTTCCCAATACAAAAGTTCACCGGGCATGACTTTCCCAATACAAAAGTTCACCGGAGACGACTTTTCCCATACAAAAGTTCACCGGGCATGACTTTCCCAATACAAAAGTTCACCGGGCATGACTTTCCCAATACAAAAGTTCACCGGGCATGACTTTCCCAATACAAAAGTTCACCGGAGATTACTTTTCCCATACAAAAGTTCACCGGAGATGACTTTCCCAATACCAAAGTTCACCGGGCATGACTTTCCCAATACAAAAGTTCACCGGGCATGACTTTCCCAATACAAAAGTTCACCGGGCATGACTTTCCCAATAGAAAAGTTCACCGGGCATGACTTTCCCAATACAAAAGTTCACCGGAGATGACTTTTCATATACAAAAGTTCACCGGAGATGACTTTCCCAATACAAAAGTTCACCGGGCATGACTTTCCCAATACAAAAGTTCACCGGGCATGACTTTCCCAATACAAAAGTTCACCGGGCATGACTTTCCCAATACAAAAGTTCACCGGAGATGACTTTTCCCATACAAAAGTTCACCGGGCATGACTTTCCCAATACAAAAGTTCACCGTGCACGACTTTCCCAATACAAAAGTTCACCGGAGATGACTTTCCCAATACAAAAGTTCACCGGGCATGACTTTCCCAGTACAAAAGTTCACCGGGTATGACTTTCCCAATACAAAAGTTCACCGGGCATGACTTTCCCAATACAAAAGTTCACCGGCCATGACTTTCCCAATACAAAAGTTCACCGGCGATGACTTTTCCTATACATAAGTTCACCGGAGATGACTTTCCCAATACAAAAGTTCACCGGGCATGACTTTCCCAATACAAAAGTTCACCGGGCATGACTTTCCCAATACAAAAGTTCACCGGGCATGACTTTCCCAATACAAAAGTTCACCGGAGATGACTTTCCCAATACAAAAGTTCACCGGAGATGACTTTTCCCATTCAAAAGTTCACAGGAGATGACTTTCCCAATACAAATGTTCACCGGGCATGACTTTCCCAATACAAAAGTTCACCGGAGATGACTTTCCCAATACAAAAGTTCACCGGGCATGACTTTCCCAATACAAAAGTTCACCGGAGATGACTTTCCCAATACAAAAGTTCACCGGGCATGACTTTCCCAATACAAAGGTTCACCGGGCACGACTTTCCCAATACAAAAGTTCACCGGGCATGACTTTTCCCATACAAAAGTTCACCGGAGGTGACTTTCCCAATACAAAAGTTCACCGGAGATGACTTTTCCCATAGAAAAGTTCACCGGAGATGACTTTCCCAATACAAAAGTTCACCGGGCATGACTTTCCCAATACAAAAGTTCACCGGGCATGACTTTCCCAATACAAAAGTTCACCGGAGATGACTTTTCCCATACAAAAGTTCACCGGGCATGACATTCCCAATAGAAAAGCTCACCGAGCATGACTTTTCCCATACAAAAGTTCACCGGAGATGACTTTCCCAATGCAAAAGTTCACCGGGCATGACTTTCCCAATACAAAAGTTCACCGGGCATGACTTTCCCAATACAAAAGTTCACCGGGCATGAATTTCCCAATACAAAAGTTCACTGGAGATGACTTTCCCAATAGAAAAGTTCACCGGGCATGACTTTCCCAATAGAAAAGTTCACCGGGCATGACTTTCCCAATACAAAAGTTCACCGGGCACGACTTTCCCAATACAAAAGTTCACCGGGCATGACTTTCCCAATACAAAAGTTCACCGGGCATGACTTTCCCAATACAAAAGTTCACCGGGCATGACTTTCCCAATAGAAAAGTTCACCGGGCATGACTTTCCCAATACAAAAGTTCACCGGGCATGATTTTCCCAATACAAAAGTTCACCGGAGATGACTTTTCCCATACAAAAGTTCACCGGAGATGACTTTCCCAATACAAAAGTTCACCAGGCATGACTTTCCCAATACAAAAGTTCACCGGGCATGAATTTCCCAATACAAAAGTTCACCGGAGATGAGTTTTCCCATACAAAAGTTCACCGGAGATGACTTTCCCAATAGAAAAGTTCACCGGGCATGACTTTCCCAATACAAAAGTTCACCGGGCATGACTTTCCCAATACAAAAGTTCACCGGGCATGACTTTCCCAATACAAAAGTTCACCGGGCATGACTTTCCCAATAGAAAAGTTCACCGGGCATGACTTTCCCAATACAAAAGTTCACCGGGCATGACTTTCCCAATACAAAAGTTCACCGGGCATGACTTTCCCAATACAAAAGTTCACCGGAGATGATTTTCCCAATACAAAAGTTCACCGGGCATGACTTTCCCAATAGAAAAGTTCACCGGGCATGACTTTCCCAATACAAAAGTTCACCGGGCACGACTTTCCCAATACAAAAGATCACCGGAGATGACTTTCCCAATACGAAAGTTCACCGGGCATGACTTTCCCAATACAAAAGTTCACCGGGCATGACTTTCCCAATACAAAAGTTCACCGGGCATGACTTTCCCAATACAAAAGTTCACCGGGCATGACTTTCCCAATACAAAAGTTCACCGGAGATGACTTTTCCCATACAAAAGTTCACCGTGGATGACTTTCCCAATACAAAAGTTTACCGGGCATGACTTTCCCAATACAAAAGTTCACCGGGCATGACTTTCCCAATACAAAAGTTCACCGGGCATGACTTTCCCAATACAAAAGTTCACCGGAGATGACTTTTCCCATACAAAAGTTCACCGGAGATGACTTTCCCAATACAAAAGTTCACCGGGCATGACTTTCCCAATACAAAAGTTCGCCGGGCATGGCTTTCCCAATACAAAAGTTCACCGGGCATGACTTTCCCAATACAAAAGTTCATCGGAGATGACTTTCCCAATACAAAAGTTCACCGGGCATGACTTTCCCAATAGAAAAGTTCACCGGAGATGACTTTCCCAATACAAAAGTTCACCGGGCATGACTTTCCCAATAGAAAATTTCACCGGAGATGACTTTCCCAATACAAAAGTTCACCGGGCATGACTTTCCCAATACAAAAGTTCACCGGGCATGACTTTCCCAATACAAAAGTTCACCGAGCATGACTTTCCCAATACAAAAGTTCACCGGGCATGACATTCCCAATACAAAAGTTCATCGGAGATGACTTTCCCAATACAAAAGTTCACCGGGCATGACTTTCCCAATAGAAAAGTTCACCGGAGATGACTTTCCTAATACAAAAGTTCACCGGGCATGACTTTCCCAATAGAAAAGTTCACCGGAGATGACTTTCCCAATACAAAAGTTCACCGGGCATGACTTTCCCAATACAAAAGTTCACCGGGCATGACTTTCCCAATACAAAAGTTCACCGGGCATGACTTTCCCAATACAAAAGTTCACCGGGCATGACTTTCCCAATACAAAAGTTCACCGGGCATGACTTTCCCAATACAAAAGTTCACCGGAGATGACTTTCCCAATGCAAAAGTTCACCGGGCATGACTTTCCCAATAGAAAAGTTCACCGGAGATGACTTTTCCCATACAAAAGTTCAACGGAGATGACTTTCCCAATACAAAAGTTCAGCGGATATGACTTTCCCAATACAAAAGTTCACCGGAGATGACTTTCCCAATACAAAAGTTCACCGGGCACGACTTTCCCAATACAAAAGTTCACCGGGCATGACTTTCCCAATACAAAAGTTCACCGGAGATGACTTTCCCAATACAAAAGTTCACCGGGCATGACTTTCCCAATACAAAAGTTCACCGGGCATGACTTTCCCAATACAAAAGTTCACCGGGCATGACTTTCCCAATACAAAAGTTCACCGGGCATGACTTTCCCAATACAAAAGTTCACCGGAGATGACTTTCCCAATAGAAAAGTTCACCGGGCATGGCTTTCCCAATACAAAAGTTCACCGGGCATGACTTTCCCAATACAAAAGTTCACCGGGCATGACTTTCCCAATACAAAAGTTCACCGGGCATGACTTTCCCAATACAAAAGTTCATCGGGCATGACTTTCCCAATACAAAAGTTCACCGGGCATGACTTTCCCAATACAAAAGTTCACCGGAGATGACTTTTCCCATACAAAAGTTCACCGGAGATGACTTTCCCAATAAAAAAGTTCACCGGGCATGACTTTCCCAATACAAAAGTTCACCAGGCACGTCTTTCCCAATACAAAATTTCACCGGAGATGACTTTCCCAATACAAAAGATCACCGGGCATGACTTTCCAAATACAAAAGTTCACCGGGCATGACTTTCCCAATACAAAAGTTCACCGGGCATGACTTTCCCAATACAAAAGTTCACCGGGCATGACTTTCCCAATACAAAAGTTCACCGGGCATGACTTTCCCAATACAAAAGTTCACCGGGCATGACTTTTCCCATACAAATGTACACCGGAGATGAATTTTCCAATACAAAAGTTCACCGGGCATGATTTTCCCAATACAAAAGTTCACCGGGCATGACTTTCCCAATACAAAAGTTCACCGGGCTTGACTTTCCCAATACAAAAGTTCACCGGGCATGACTTTCCCAATACAAAAGTTCACCGGAGATGACTTTCCCAATACAAAAGTTCACCGGGCATGACTTTCCCAATAGAAAAGTTCACCGGGCATTAATTTCCCAATACAAAAGTTCACCGGGCATGACTTTTCCAATACAAAAGTTCACCGGAGATGACTTTTCCCATACAAAAGTTCACCGGAGATGACTTTCCCAATAAAAAAGTTCACCGGGCATGACTTTCCCAATACAAAAGTTCACCGGGCACGACTTTCCCAATACAAAATTTCACCGGAGATGGCTTTCCCAATACAAAAGTTCACCGGGCATGACTTTCCCAATACAAAAGTTCACCGGGCATGACTTTCCCAATACAAAAGTTCACCGGGCATGACTCTCCCAATACAAAAGTTCACCGGGCATGACTTTCCCAATACAAAAGTTCACCGGAGATGACTTTCCCAATAGAAAAGTTCACCGGGCATGGCTTTCCCAATACAAAAGTTCACCGGGCATGACTTTCCCAATACAAAAGTTCACCGGGCATGACTTTCCCAATACAAAAGTTCACCGGGCATGACTTTCCCAATACAAAAGTTCATCGGGCATGACTTTCCCAATACAAAAGTTCACCGGGCATGACTTTCCCAATACAAAAGTTCACCGGGCATGACTTTCCCAATACAAAAGTTCACCGGAGATGACTTTTCCCATACAAAAGTTCACCGGAGATGACTTTTCCCATACAAAAGTCCACCGGAGATGACTTTCCCAATACAAAAGTTCACCGGAGATGACTTCCCCAATACAAAAGTTCACCGGGCATGACTTTCCCAACAGAAAAGTTCACCAGGCATGACTTTCCCAATACAAAAGTTCACTGGGCACGACTTTCCCAATCCAAAGTTCACCGGAGATGACTTTCCCAATACAAAAGTTCACAGGGCATGACTTTCCCAATACAAAAGTTCACCGGGCATGACTTTCCCAATACAAAAGTTCACCGGGCATGACTTTCCCAATACAAAAGTTCACCGGGCATGACTTTCCCAATACAAAAGTTCACCGGACATGACTTTCCCAATACAAAAGTTCACCGGGCATGACTGTCCCAATACAAAAGTTCACCGGGCATGACTTTCCCAATACAAAAGTTCACCGGGCATGACTTTCCCAATACAAAAGTTCACCGGGCATGACTTTCCCAATACAAAAGTTCACCGGAGATGACTTTTCCCATACAAAAGTTCACCGGAGATGACTTTCCCAATACAAAAGTTCACCGGGCATGACTTTCCCAATACAAAAGTTCACTGGAGATGACTTTTCCCATACAAAAGTTCAACGGAGATGACTTTCCCAATACAAAAGTTCATCGGAGATGACTTTCCCAATACAAAAGTTCACCGGGCATGACTTTCCCAATACAAAAGTTCACCGGGCATGACTTTCCCAATACAAAAGTTCACCGGGCATGACTTTCCCAATACAAAAGTTCACCGGGCATGACTTTCCCAATACAAAAGTTCACCGGAGATGACTTTTCCCATACAAAAGTTCACCGGAGATGACTTTCCCAATACAAAAGTTCACCGGGCATGACTTTCCCAATACAAAAGTTCACCGGGCATGACTTTCCCAATACAAAAGTTCACCGGAGATGACTTTCCCAATGCAAAAGTTCACCGGGCATGACTTTCCCAATAGAAAAGTTCACCGGAGATGACTTTTCCCATACAAAAGTTCAACGGAGATGACTTTCCCAATACAAAAGTTCAGCGGATATGACTTTCCCAATACAAAAGTTCACCGGGCACGACTTTCCCAATACAAAAGTTCACCGGGCACGACTTTCCCAATACAAAAGTTCACCGGGCATGACTTTCCCAATACAAAAGTTCACCGGAGATGACTTTCCCAATACAAAAGTTCACCGGGCATGACTTTCCCAATACAAAAGTTCACCGGAGATGACTTTTCCCATACAAAAGTTCACCGGAGATGACTTTCCCAATAAAAAAGTTCACCGGGCATGACTTTCCCAATACAAAAGTTCACCGGGCACGACTTTCCCAATACAAAATTTCACCGGAGATGGCTTTCCCAATACAAAAGTTCACCGGGCATGACTTTCCCAATACAAAAGTTCACCGGGCATGACTTTCCCAATACAAAAGTTCACCGGGCATGACTTTCCCAATACAAAAGTTCACCGGGCATGACTTTCCCAATACAAAAGTTCACCGGAGATGACTTTTCCCATACAAAAGTTCACCGGAGATGACTTTTCCCATACAAAAGTCCACCGGAGATGACTTTCCCAATACAAAAGTTCACCGGAGATGACTTCCCCAATACAAAAGTTCACCGGGCATGACTTTCCCAACAGAAAAGTTCACCAGGCATGACTTTCCCAATACAAAAGTTCACTGGGCACGACTTTCCCAATCCAAAGTTCACCGGAGATGACTTTCCCAATACAAAAGTTCACCGGGCATGACTTTCCCAATACAAAAGTTCACCGGGCATGACTTTCCCAATACAAAAGTTCACCGGAGATGACTTTTCCCATACAAAAGTTCACCGGAGATGACTTTTCCCAATACAAAAGTTCACCGGGCATGACTTTCCCAATACAAAAGTTCACCGGGCATGACTTTCCCAATACAAAAGTTCACCGGGCATGACTTTCCCAATACAAAAGTTCACCGGAGATGACTTTCCCAATACAAAAGTTCACAGGGCATGACTTTCCCAATAGAAAAGTTCACCGGAGATGACTTTTCCCATAGAAAAGTTCACCGGAGATGACTTTTCCCATACAAAAGTTCACCGGAGATGACTTTTCCCATACAAAAGTTCACCGGAGATGACTTTCCCAATACAAACGTTCACCGGAGATGACTTTCCCAATACAAAAGTTCACCGGGCATGACTTTCCCAACAGAAAAGTTCACCGGGCATGACTTTCCCAATACAAAAGTTCACCGGGCACGACTTTCCCAATACAAAAGTTCACCGGAGATGACTTTCCCAATACAAAAGTTCACAGGGCATGACTTTCCCAATACAAAAGTTCACCGGGCATGACTTTCCCAATACAAAAGTTCACCGGGCATGACTTTCCCAATACAAAAGTTCACCGGGCATGACTTTCCCAATACAAAAGTTCACCGGGCATGACTTTCCCAATACAAAAGTTCACCGGGCATGACTTTCCCAATACAAAAGTTCACCGGGCATGACTGTCCCAATACAAAAGTTCACCGGGCATGACTTTCCCAATACAAAAGTTCACCGGGCATGACTTTCCCAATACAAAAGTTCACCGGGCATGACTTTCCCAATACAAAAGTTCACCGGAGATGACTTTTCCCATACAAAAGTTCACCGGAGATGACTTTCCCAATACAAAATTTCACCGGGCATGACTTTCCCAATACAAAAGTTCACCGGGCATGACTTTCCCAATACAAAAGTTCACCGGGCATGACTTTCCCAATACAAAAGTTCACCGGAGATGACTTTCCCAATACAAAAGTTCACCGGGCATGACTTTCCCAATAGAAAAGTTCACCGGAGATGACTTTTCCCATAGAAAAGTTCACCGGAGATGACTTTCCCAATACAAAAGTTCACCGTGCATGACTTTCCCAATACAAAAGTTCACCGGGCATGACTTTCCCAATACAAAAGTTCACCGGGCATGACTTTCCCAATACAAAAGTTCACCGGGCATGACTTTCCCAATACAAAAGTTCACCGGGCATGACTTTCCCAATACAAAAGTTCACCGGGCATGACTTTCCCAATACAAAAGTTCACCGGGCACGACTTTCCCAATACAAAAGTTCACCGGAGATTACTTTTCCCATACAAAAGTTCACCGGAGATGACTTTCCCAATACAAAAGTTCACCGGAGATGACTTTCCCAATACAAAAGTTCACCGGGCATGACTTTCCCAATAGAAAAGTTCACCGGGCATGACTTTCCCAATACAAAAGTTCACCGGGCACGACTTTCCCAATACAAAAGTTCACCGGAGATGACTTTCCCAATACAAAAGTTCACCGGACATGACTTTCCCAATACAAAAGTTCACCGGGCATGACTTTCCCAATACAAAAGTTCACCGGAGATGACTTTCCCAATACAAAAGTTCACCGGGCATGACTTTTCCAATACAAAAGTTCACCGGGCATGACTTTCCCAATACAAAAGTTCTCCGGGCACGACTTTCCCAATACAAAAGTTCACCGGAGATGACTTTCCCAATACAAAAGTTCAGCGGACATGACTTTCCCAATACAAAAGTTCACCGGGCATGACTTTCCCAATACAAAAGTTCACCGGAGATGACTTTTCCCATAGAAAAGTTCACCGGAGATGACTTTCCCAATACAAAATATCACCGGGCATGACTTTTCCCATACAAAAGTTCACCGGGCATGACTTTCCCAATACAAAAGTTCACCGGGCATGACTTTCCCAATACAAAAGTTTACCGGAGATGTCTTTCCCAATACAAAAGTTCACCGGGCATGACTTTCCCAATACAAAAGTTCACCGGACATGACTTTCCCAATACAAAAGTTCACCGGGCATGACTTTCCCAATACAAAAGTTCAACGGACATGACTTTCCCAATACAAAAGTTCACCGGGCACGACTTTCCCAATACAAAATTTCACCGGAGATGGCTTTCCCAATACAAAAGTTCACCGGGCATGACTTTCCCAATGACTTTCCCAATACAAAAGTTCCCAATACAAAAGTTCACCGGGCATGACTTTCCCAACAGAAAAGTTCACCGGGCATGACTTTCCCAATACAAAAGTTCACCGGGCACGACTTTCCCAATACAAAAGTTCACCGGAGATGACTTTCCCAATACAAAAGTTCACAGGGCATGACTTTCCCAATACAAAAGTTCACCGGGCATGACTTTCCCAATACAAAAGTTCACCGGGCATGACTTTCCCAATACAAAAGTTCACCGGGCATGACTTTCCCAATACAAAAGTTCACCGGGCATGACTTTCCCAATACAAAAGTTCACCGGGCATGACTTTCCCAATACAAAAGTTCACCGGGCATGACTGTCCCAATACAAAAGTTCACCGGGCATGACTTTCCCAATACAAAAGTTCACCGGGCATGACTTTCCCAATACAAAAGTTCACCGGGCATGACTTTCCCAATACAAAAGTTCACCGGAGATGACTTTTCCCATACAAAAGTTCACCGGAGATGACTTTCCCAATACAAAATTTCACCGGGCATGACTTTCCCAATACAAAAGTTCACCGGGCATGACTTTCCCAATACAAAAGTTCACCGGGCATGACTTTCCCAATACAAAAGTTCACCGGAGATGACTTTCCCAATACAAAAGTTCACCGGGCATGACTTTCCCAATAGAAAAGTACACCGGAGATGACTTTTCCCATAGAAAAGTTCACCGGAGATGACTTTCCCAATACAAAAGTTCACCGGGCATGACTTTCCCAATACAAAAGTTCACCGGGCATGACTTTCCCAATACAAAAGTTCACCGGGCATGACTTTCCCAATACAAAAGTTCACCGGGCATGACTTTCCCAATACAAAAGTTCACCGGGCATGACTTTCCCAATACAAAAGTTCACCGGGCACGACTTTCCCAATACAAAAGTTCACCGGAGATTACTTTTCCCATACAAAAGTTCACCGGAGATGACTTTCCCAATACAAAAGTTCACCGGAGATGACTTTCCCAATACAAAAGTTCACCGGGCATGACTTTCCCAATAGAAAAGTTCACCGGGCATGACTTTCCCAATACAAAAGTTCACCGGGCACGACTTTCCCAATACAAAAGTTCACCGGAGATGACTTTCCCAATACAAAAGTTCACCGGACATGACTTTCCCAATACAAAAGTTCACCGGGCATGACTTTCCCAATACAAAAGTTCACCGGAGATGACTTTCCCAATACAAAAGTTCACCGGGCATGACTTTTCCAATACAAAAGTTCACCGGGCATGACTTTCCCAATACAAAAGTTCTCCGGGCACGACTTTCCCAATACAAAAGTTCACCGGAGATGACTTTCCCAATACAAAAGTTCAGCGGACATGACTTTCCCAATACAAAAGTTCACCGGGCATGACTTTCCCAATACAAAAGTTCACCGGAGATGACTTTTCCCATAGAAAAGTTCACCGGAGATGACTTTCCCAATACAAAATATCACCGGGCATGACTTTTCCCATACAAAAGTTCACCGGGCATGACTTTCCCAATACAAAAGTTCACCGGGCATGACTTTCCCAATACAAAAGTTTACCGGAGATGTCTTTCCCAATACAAAAGTTCACCGGGCATGACTTTCCCAATACAAAAGTTCACCGGACATGACTTTCCCAATACAAAAGTTCACCGGGCATGACTTTCCCAATACAAAAGTTCAACGGACATGACTTTCCCAATAGAAAAGTTCACCGGGCATGACTTTCCTAATACAAAAGTTCACCGGGCATGACTTTCCTAATACAAAAGTTCACCGGGCATGACTTTCCCAATACAAAAGTTCACCGGGCATGACTTTCCCAATACAAAAGTTCACCGGAGATGACTTTTCCCATACAAAAGTTCACCGGAGATGACTTTCCCAATACAAAAGTTCACCGGGCATGACTTTCCCAATACAAAAGTTCACCGGGCATGACTTTCCCAATACAAAAGTTCACCGGGCATGACTTTCCCAATACAAAAGTTCACCGGAGATGACTTTCCCAATACAAAAGTTCACCGGGCATGACTTTCCCAATACAAAAGTTCACCGGGCACGACTTTCCCAATACAAAAGTTTACCGGGCATGACTTTCCCAATACAAAAGCTCACCGGGCATGACTTTCCCAATACAAAAGTTCACCGGAGATGACTTTCCCAATACAAAAGTTCACCGGAGATGACTTTTCCCATAGAAAAGTTCACCGGAGATGACTTTCCCAATACAAAATATCACCGGGCATGACTTTTCCCATACAAAAGTTCACCGGGCATGGCTTTCCCAATACAAAAGTTCACCGGAGATGACTTTTCCCATACAAAAGTTCACCGGAGATGACTTTCCCAATCCAAATTTCACGGGGCATGACTTTCCCAATACAAAAGTTCACCGGGCATGACTTTCCCAATACAAAAGTTCACCGGGCATGACTTTCCCAATACAAAAGTTCACCAGGCATGACTTTCCCAATACAAAAGTTCACCGGGCACGACTTTCCCAATACAAAAGTTCACCGGAGATGACTTTCCCAATACAAAAGTTCACTGGGCATGACTTTCCCAATACAAAAGTTCACCGGACATGACTTTCCCAATAGAAAAGTTCACCGGGTATGACTTTCCTAATACAAAAGTTCACCGGGCATGACTTTCCCAATACAAAAGTTCACCGGGCATGACTTTCCCAATACAAAAGTTCACCGGAGATGACTTTCCCAATACAAAAGTTCACCGGGCACGACTTTCCTAATACAAAAGTTCACCGGGCATGACTTTCCCAATACAAAAGTTCACCGGAGATGACTTTCCCAATACAAAAGTTCACCGGGCATGACTTTCCCAATACAAAAGTTCACCGGAGATGACTTTTCCCATACAAAAGTTCACCGGAGATGACTTTCCCAATACAAAAGTTCACCGGGCATGACTTTCCCAATACTAAAGTTCACCGGGCATGACTTTCCCAATACAAAAGTTCACCGGGCATGACTTTCCCAATACAAAAGTTCACCAGGCATGACTTTCCCAATACAAAAGTTCACCGGGCACGACTTTCCCAATACAAAAGTTCACCGGAGATGACTTTCCCAATACAAAAGTTCACTGGGCATGACTTTCCCAATACAAAAGTTCACCGGGCATGACTTTCCCAATACAAAAGTTCACCGGGCATGACTTTCCCAATACAAAAGTTCACCGGGCATGACTTTCCCAATACAAAAGTTCACCGGGCATGACTTTCCCAATACAAAAGTTCACCGGGCATGACTTTCCCAATACAAAAGTTCACCGGAGATGACTTTCCCAATACAAAAGTTCACCGGGCATGACTTTTCCCATACAAAAGTTCACCGGAGATGATTTTCCCAATACAAAAGTTCACCGGAGATGACTTTCCCAATACAAAAGTTCACCGGGCATGACATTCCCAATAGAAAAGTTCACCGGGCATGACTTTCCCAATACAAAAGTTCACCGGGCACGACTTTCCCAATACAAAAGTTCACCGGAGATGACTTTCCCAATACAAAAGTTCACCGGGCATGACTTTCCCAATACAAAAGTTCACCGGGCATGACTTTCGCAATACAAAAGTTCACCGGGCATGACTTTCCCAAAACAAAAGTTCACCGGTATGACTTTCCCAATACAAAAGTTCACCGGGCATGACTTTCACAATACAAAAGTTCACCGGGCATGACTCTCCCAATACAAAAGTTCACCGGGCATGTTTTTCCCAATACAAAAGTTCACCGGAGATGACTTTCCCAATACAAAAGTTCACCGGGCATGACTTTCCCAATACAAAAGTTCACCGGGCATTACTTTCCCAATACAAAAGTTCACCGGAGATGACTTTTCCCATACAATAGTTCACCGGAGATGACTTTCCCAATAAAAAAGTTCACCGGGCATGACTTTCCCAATACAAAAGTTCACCGGGCACGACTTTCCCAATACAAAAGTTCACCGGAGATGACTTTCCCAATACAAAAGTTCACCGGGCATGACTTTCCCAATACAAAAGTTCACCGGGCATGACTTTCCCAATACAAAATTTCACCGGACATGACTTTCCCAATACAAAAGTTCACCGGGCATGACTTTCCCAATACAAAAGTTCACCGGGCATGACTTTCCCAATACAAAAGTTCACCGGGCACGACTTTCACCGGAGATGACTTTCCCAATACAAAAGTTCACCGGACATGACTTTCCCAATACAAAAGTTCACCGGGCATGACTTTCCCAATACAAAAGTTCACCGGGCATGACTTTCCCAATACAAAAGTTCACCGGGCACGACTTTCACCGGAGATGACTTTCCCAATACAAAAGTTCACCGGGCATGACTTTCCCAATACAAAAGTTCACCGGGCATGACTTTCCCAAAACAAAAGTTCACCGGCATGACTTTCCCAATACAAAAGTTCACCGGGCATGACTTTCCCAATACAAAAGTTCACCGGGCATGACTCTCCCAATACAAAAGTTCACCGGGCATGTTTTTCCCAATACAAAAGTTCACCGGAGATGACTTTCCCAATACAAAAGTTCACCGGAGATGACTTTCCCAATACAAAAGTTCACCGGGCATGACTTTCCCAATACAAGTTCACCGGAGATGACTTTCCCAATACATAAGTTCACCGGGCATGACTTTCCCAATACAAAAGTTCACCGGGCATGACTTTCCCAATACAAAAGTTCACCGGGCATGACTTTCCCAATACAAAAGTTCACCGGGCATGACTTTCCCAATACAAAAGTTCACCGGGCATGACTTTCCCAATACAAAAGTTCACCGGGCATGACTTTCCCCATACAAAAGTTCACCGGGCACGACTTTTCCCAATACAAAAGTTCACCGGGCATGACTTTCCCAATACAAAAGTTCACCGGGCATGACTTTCCCAATACAAAAGTTCACCGGAGATGACTTTCCCAATACAAAAGTTCACCGGGCATGACTTTCCCAATACAAAAGTTCACCGGGCATGACTTTCCCAATACAAAAGTTCACCAGGCATGACTTTCCCAATACAAAAGTTCACCGGAGATGACTTTTCCCATACAAAAGTTTACCGGAGATGACTTTCCCAATACAAAAGTTCATCGGGCATGACTTTCCCAATACAAAATTTCACCGGGCATGACTTTCCCAATACAAAAGTTCACCGGGCATGACTTTCCCAATACAAAAGTTCATCGGAGATGACTTTCCCAATACAAAAGTTCACCGGGCATGACTTTCCCAATAGAAAAGTTCACCGGAGATGACTTCCCAATACAAAAGTTCACCGGAGATGACTTTCCCAATACAAAAGTTCACCGGGCATGACTTTCCCAATACAAAAGTTCACCGGGCATGACTTTCCCAATACAAAAGTTCACCGGGCATAACTTTCCCAATATAAAAGTTCACCGGGCATGACTTTCCCAATACAAAAGTTCACCGGGCATGACTTTCCCAGTACAAAAGTTCACCGGGCATGACTTTCCAATACAAAAGTTCACCGGGCATGACTTTCCCAATACAAAAGTTCACCGGGCATGACTTTCCCATTACAAAAGTTCACCGGGCATGACTTTCCCAATACAAAAGTTCACCGGAGATGACTTTTCCCATACAAAAGTTCACCGGAGATGACTTTCCCAATACAAAAGTTCACCGGGCATGACTTTCCCAATACAAAAGTTCACCGGGCATGACTTTCCCAATACAAAAGTTCACCGGAGATGACTTTCCCAATACAAAAGTTCACCGGGCATGACTTTCCCATTAGAAAAGTTCACCGGGCATGACTTTCCCAATACAAAAGTTCACCGGGCACGACTTTTCCAATACAAAAAATCACCGGGCATGACTTTCCCAATACAAAAGTTCACCGGGTATGACTTTCCCAATACAAAAGTTCACCGGGCATGACTTTCCCAATACAAAAGTTCACCGGGCATGACTTTCCCAATACAAAAGTTCACCGAAGATGACTTTTCCCATACAAAAGTTCACCGGAGATGACTTTCCCAATACAAAAGTTCACCGGGCATGACTTTCCCAATACAAAAGTTCACCGTGCATGACTTTCCCAACACAAAAGTTCACCGGGCATGACTTTCCCAATACAAAAGTTCACCGGAGATGACTTTCCCAATACAAAAGTTCACCGGGCATGACTTTCCCAATACAAAAGTTCACCGGGCACGACTTTCCCAATACAAAAGTTCACCGGAGATGACTTTCCCAATACAAAAGTTCACCGGGCATGACTTTCCCATTAGAAAAGTTCACCGGGCATGACTTTCCCAATACAAAAGTTCACCGGGCACGACTTTTCCAATACAAAAGTTCACCGGGCATGACTTTCCCAATACAAAAGTTCACCGGGTATGACTTTCCCAATACAAAAGTTCACCGGGCATGACTTTCCCAATACAAAAGTTCACCGGGCATGACTTTCCCAATACAAAAGTTCACCGAAGATGACTTTTCCCATACAAAAGTTCACCGGAGATGACTTTCCCAATACAAAAGTTCACCGGGCATGACTTTCCCAATACAAAAGTTCACCGTGCATGACTTTCCCAACACAAAAGTTCTCCGGGCATGACTTTCCCAATACAAAAGTTCACCGGAGATGACTTTCCCAATACAAAAGTTCACCGGGCATGACTTTCCCAATACAAAAGTTCACCGGGCACGACTTTCCCAATACAAAAGTTCACCGAGCATGACTTTCCCAATTCAAAAGTTTACCGGGCATGACTTTCCCAATACAAAAGTTCACCGGGCATGACTTTCCCAATACAAAAGTTCACCGGGCATAACTTTCCCAACACAAAAGTTCACCGGGCATGACTTTCCCAATACAAAAGTTCACCGGAGATGACTTTCCCAATACAAAAGTTCACCGGAGATGACTTTTCCCATAGAAAAGTTCACCGGAGATGACTTTCCCAATACAAAATATCACCGGGCATGACTTTTCCCATACAAAAGTTCACCGGGCATGGCTTCCCAATACAAAAGTTCACCGGAGATGACTTTTCCCATACAAAAGTTCACCGGAGATGACTTTCCCAATCCAAATTTCACCGGGCATGACTTTCCCAATACAAAAGTTCACCGGGCACGACTTTCCTAATACAAAAGTTCACCGGGCATGACTTTCCCAATACAAAAGTTCACCGGAGATGACTTTCCCAATACAAAAGTTCACCGGGCATGACTTTCCCAATACAAAAGTTCACCGGAGATGACTTTTCCCATACAAAAGTTCACCGGAGATGACTTTCCCAATACAAAAGTTCACCGGGCATGACTTTCCCAATACAAAAGTTCACCGGGCATGACTTTCCCAATACAAAAGTTCACCGGGCATGACTTTCCCAATACAAAAGTTCACCAGGCATGACTTTCCCAATACAAAAGTTCACCGGGCACGACTTTCCCAATACAAAAGTTCACCGGAGATGACTTTCCAAATACAAGAGTTCACCGGGCATGACTTTCCCAATACAAAAGTTCACCGGGCATGACTTTCCCAATACAAAAGTTCACCGGGCATGACTTTCCCAATACAAAAGTTCACCTTGCATGACTTTCCCAATACAAAAGTTCACCGGGCATGACTTTCCCAATACAAAAGTTCACCGGGCATGACTTTCCCAATACAAAAGTTCACCGGAGATGACTTTTCCCATACAAAAGTTCACCGGAGATGACTTTTCCCATACAAAAGTTCACCGGAGATGATTTTCCCAATACAAAAGTTCACCGGAGATGACTTTCCCAATACAAAAGTTCACCGGGCATGACTTTCCCAATAGAAAAGTTCACCGGGCATGACTTTCCCAATACAAAAGTTCACCGGGCACGACTTTCCCAATACAAAAGTTCACCGGAGATGACTTTCCCAATACAAAAGTTCACCGGGCATGACTTTCCCAATACAAAAGTTCACCGGGCATGACTTTCCCAATACAAAAGTTCACCGGGCATGACTTTCCCAAAACAAAAGTTCACCGGCATGACTTTCCCAATACAAAAGTTCACCGGGCATGACTTTCCCAATACAAAAGTTCACCGGGCATGACTTTCCCAATACAAAAGTTCACCGGGCATGTTTTTTCCCAATACAAAAGTTCACCGGGCATGACTTTCCCAATACAAAAGTTCACCGGGCATGACTTTCCCAATACAAAAGTTCACCGGAGATGACTTTTCCCATACGATAGTTCACCGGAGATGACTTTCCCAATAGAAAAGTTCACCGGGCATGACTTTCCCAACACAAAAGTTCACCGGGCACGACTTTCCCAATACAAAAGTTCACCGGAGATGACTTTCCCAATACAAAAGTTCACCGGACATGACTTTCCCAATACAAAAGTTCACCGGGCATGACTTTCCCAATACAAAAGTTCACCGGGCATGACTTTCCCAATACAAAAATTCACCGGGCACGACTTTCCCAATACAAAAGTTCACCGGAGATGACTTTCCCAATACAAAAGTTCACCGGGCATGATTTCCCAATACAAAAGTTCACTGGGCATGACTTTCCCAATACAAAAGTTCACCGGGCATGATTTTCCCAATACAAAAGTTCACCGGAGATGACTTTCCCAATACAAAAGTTCACCGGGCATGACTTTCCCAATAGAAAAGTTCACCGGGCATGACTTTCCCAATACAAAAATTCACCGGGCACGACTTTCCCAATACAAGTTCACCGGAGATGACTTTCCCAATACAAAAGTTCACCGGGCATGACTTTCCCAATACAAAAGTTCACCGGGCATGACTTTCCCAATACAAAAGTTCACCGGGCATGACTTTCCCCATACAAAAGTTCACCGGGCACGACTTTTCCCAATACAAAAGTTCACCGGGCATGACTTTCCCAATACAAAAGTTCACCGGGCATGACTTTCCCAATACAAAAGTTCACCGGGCATGACTTTCCCAATACAAAAGTTCACCGGGCATGACTTTCCCAATACAAAAGTTCACCAGGCATAAATTTCCCAATACAAAAGTTCACCGGAGATGACTTTTCCCATACAAAAGTTCACCGGAGATGACTTTCCCAATACAAAAGTTCACCGGGCATGACTTTCCCAATACAAAAGTTCACCGGGCATGACTTTCCCAATACAAAAGTTCACCGGGCATGACTTTCCCAATACAAAAGTTCACCGGAGATGACTTTCCCAATACAAAAGTTCACCGGGCATGACTTTCCCAATAGAAAAGTTCACCGGAGATGACTTTCCCAATACAAAAGTTCACCGGAGATGACTTTCCCAATACAAAAGTTCACCGGGCATGACTTTCTCAATACAAAAGTTCACCGGGCATGACTTTCCCAATACAAAAGTTCACCGGGCATGACTTTCCCAATATAAAAGTTCACCGGGCATGACTTTCCCAATACAAAAGTTCACCGGGCATGACTTTCCCAGTACAAAAGTTCACCGGACATGACTTTCCAATACAAAAGTTCACCGGGCATGACTTTCCCAATACAAAAGTTCACCGGGCATGACTTTCCCAATACAAAAGTTCACCGGAGATGACTTTTCCCATACAAAAGTTCACCGGAGATGACTTTCCCAATACAAAAGTTCACCGGGCATGACTTTTCCAATACAAAAGTTCACCGGGCATGACTTTCCCAATACAAAAGTTCACCGGGCATGACTTTCCCAATACAAAAGTTCACCGGAGATGACTTTCCCAATACAAAAGTTCACAGGGCATGACTTTCCCATTAGAAAAGTTCACCGGGCATGAATTTCCCAATACAAAAGTTCACCGGGCACGACTTTCCCAATACAAAAGTTCACCGGGCATGACTTTCCCAATACAAAAGTTCACCGGGTATGACTTTCCCAATACAAAAGTTCACCGGGCATGACTTTCCCAATACAAAAGTTCACCGGGCATGACTTTCCCAATACAAAAGTTCACTGAAGATGACTTTTCCCATACAAAAGTTCACCGGAGATGACTTTCCCAATACAAAAGTTCACCGGGCATGACTTTCCCAATACAAAAGTTCACCGTGCAAGTTCACCGGAGATGACTTTCCCAATACAAAAGTTCACCGGGCATGACTTTCCCAATACAAAAGTTCACCGGGCATGACTTTCCCAATACAAAAGTTCACCGGGCATGACTTTCCCCATACAAAAGTTCACCGGGCACGACTTTTCCCAATACAAAAGTTCACCGGGCATGACTTTCCCAATACAAAAGTTCTCCGGGCATGACTTTCCCAATACAAAAGTTCACCGGGCATGACTTTCCCAATACAAAAGTTCACCGGGCATGACTTTCCCAATACAAAAGTTCACCGGGCACGACTTTCCCAATACAAAAGTTCACCGGAGATGACTTTCCCAATACAAAAGTTCACCGGGCATGACTTTCCCAATACAAAAGTTCACCGGGCATGACTTTCCCAATACAAAAGTTCACCGGAGATGACTTTCCCAATACAAAAATTCACCGGGCATGACTTTCCCAAAACAAAAGTTCACCGGCATGACTTTCCCAATACAAAAGTTCACCGGGCATGACTTTCCCAATACAAAAGTTCACCTTGCATGACTTTCCCAATACAAAAGTTCACCGGGCATGACTTTCCCAATACAAAAGTTCACCGGGCATGACTTTCCCAATACAAAAGTTCACCGGAGATGACTTTTCCCATACAAAAGTTCACCGGAGATGACTTTTCCCATACAAAAGTTCACCGGAGATGATTTTCCCAATACAAAAGTTCACCGGAGATGACTTTCCCAATACAAAAGTTCACCGGGCATGACTTTCCCAATAGAAAAGTTCACCGGGCATGACTTTCCCAATACAAAAGTTCACCGGGCACGACTTTCCCAATACAAAAGTTCACCGGAGATGACATTCCCAATACAAAAGTTCACCGGACATGACTTTCCCAATACAAAAGTTCACCGGGCATGACTTTCCCAATACAAAAGTTCACCGGGCATGACTTTCCCAAAACAAAAGTTCACCGGCATGACTTTCCCAATACAAAAGTTCACCGGGCATGACTTTCCCAATACAAAAGTTCACCGGGCATGACTTTCCCAATACAAAAGTTCACCGGGCATGTTTTTCCCAATACAAAAGTTCACCGGAGATGACTTTCCCAATACAAAAGTTCACCGGGCATGACTTTCCCAATACAAAAGTTCACCGGGCATGACTTTCCCAATACAAAAGTTCACCGGAGATGACTTTTCCCATACAATAGTTCACCGGAGATGACTTTCCCAATAGAAAAGTTCACCGGGCATGACTTTCCCAATACAAAAGTTCACCGGGCACGACTTTCCCAATACAAAAGTTCACCGGAGATGACTTTCCCAATACAAAAGTTCACCGGACATGACTTTCCTAATACAAAAGTTCACCGGGCATGACTTTCCCAATACAAAAGTTCACCGGGCATGATTTTCCCAATACAAAAGTTCACCGGAGATGACTTTCCCAATACAAAAGTTCACCGGGCATGACTTTCCCAATAGAAAAGTTCACCGGGCATGACTTTCCCAATACAAAAATTCACCGGGCACGACTTTCCCAATACAAGTTCACCGGAGATGACTTTCCCAATACAAAAGTTCACCGGGCATGACTTTCCCAATACAAAAGTTCACCGGGCATGACTTTCCCAATACAAAAGTTCACCGGAGATGACTTTTCCCATACAAAAATTCACCGGAGATGACTTTCCCAATACAAAAGTTCATCGGGCATGACTTTCCCAATACAAAAGTTCACCGGGCATGACTTTCCCAATAGAAAAGTTCACCGGGCATGACTTTCCCAATACAAAAATTCACCGGGCACGACTTTCCCAATACAAGTTCACCGGAGATGACTTTCCCAATACAAAAGTTCACCGGGCATGACTTTCCCAATACAAAAGTTCACCGGGCATGACTTTCCCAATACAAAAGTTCACCGGGCATGACTTTCCCCATACAAAAGTTCACCGGGCACGACTTTTCCCAATACAAAAGTTCACCGGGCATGACTTTCCCAATACAAAAGTTCACCGGGCATGACTTTCCCAATACAAAAGTTCACCGGGCATGACTTTCCCAATACAAAAGTTCAGCGGGCATGACTTTCCCAATACAAAAGTTCACCGGGCATGACTTTCCCAATACAAAAGTTCACCAGGCATGAATTTCCCAATACAAAAGTTCATCGGGCATGACTTTCCCAATACAAAAGTTCACCGGGCATGACTTTCCCAATACAAAAGTTCACCGGGCATGACTTTCCCAATACAAAAGTTCACCGGAGATGACTTTCCCAATACAAAAGTTCACCGGGCATGACTTTCCCAATAGAAAAGTTCACCGGAGATGACTTTCCCAATACAAAAGTTCACCGGAGATGACTTTCCCAATACAAAAGTTCACCGGGCATGACTTTCCCAATACAAAAGTTCACCGGGCATGACTTTCCCAATACAAAAGTTCACCGGGCATGACTTTCCCAATATAAAAGTTCACCGGGCATGACTTTCCCAATACAAAAGTTCACCGGGCATGACTTTCCCAGTACAAAAGTTCACCGGACATGACTTTCCAATACAAAAGTTGACCGGGCATGACTTTCCCAATACAAAAGTTCACCGGGCATGACTTTCCCAATACAAAAGTTCACCGGGCATGACTTTCCCAATACAAAAGTTCACCGGGCATGACTTTCCCAATACAAAAGTTCACCAGGCATGACTTTCCCAATACAAAAGTTCACCGGGCATGACTTTCCCAATACAAAAGTTCACCGGGCATGACTTTCCCAATACAAAAGTTCACCGGGCATGACTTTCCCAATACAAAAGTTCACCGGAGATGACTTTCCCAATACAAAAGTTCACCGGGCATGATTTCCCAATACAAAAGTTCACTGGGCATGACTTTCCCAATACAAAAGTTCACCGGGCATGACTTTCCCAATACAAAAGTTCACCGGGCATGACTTTCCCAATACAAAAGTTCACCGGGCATGACTTTCCCAATACAAAAGTTCACCGGGCATGACTTTCCCAATACAAAAGTTCACCAGGCATGACTTTCCCAATACAAAAGTTCACCGGGCATGACTTTCCCAATACAAAAGTTCACCGGGCATGACTTTCCCAATACAAAAGTTCACCGGGCATGACTTTCCCAATACAAAAGTTCACCGGGCATGACTTTCCCAATACAAAAGTTCACCGGGCATGACTTTCCCAATACAAAAGTTCACCGGGCATGACTTTCCCAATACAAAAGTTCACCGGGCATGACTTTCCCAATACAAAAGTTCACCGGGCACGACTTTCCCAATACAAAAGTTCACCGGAGATGACTTTCCCAATACAAAAGTTCACCGGGCATGATTTCCCAATACAAAAGTTCACTGGGCATGACTTTCCCAATACAAAAGTTCACCGGGCATGATTTTCCCAATACAAAAGTTCACCGGAGATGACTTTCCCAATACAAAAGTTCACCGGGCATGACTTTCCCAATAGAAAAGTTCACCGGGCATGACTTTCCCAATACAAAAATTCACCGGGCACGACTTTCCCAATACAAGTTCACCGGAGATGACTTTCCCAATACAAAAGTTCACCAGGCATGACTTTCCCAATACAAAAGTTCACCGGGCATGACTTTCCCAATACAAAAGTTCACCGGGCACGACTTTCCCAATACAAAAGTTCACCGGAGATGACTTTCCCAATACAAAAGTTCACCGGGCATGATTTCCCAATACAAAAGTTCACTGGGCATGACTTTCCCAATACAAAAGTTCACCGGGCATGATTTTCCCAATACAAAAGTTCACCGGAGATGACTTTCCCAATACAAAAGTTCACCGGGCATGACTTTCCCAATAGAAAAGTTCACCGGGCATGACTTTCCCAATACAAAAATTCACCGGGCACGACTTTCCCAATACAAGTTCACCGGAGATGACTTTCCCAATACAAAAGTTCACCGGGTATGACTTTCCCAATACAAAAGTTCACCGGGCATGACTTTCCCAATACAAAAGTTCACCGGGCATGACTTTCCCCATACAAAAATTCACCGGGCACGACTTTCCCAATACAAGTTCACCGGAGATGACTTTCCCAATACAAAAGTTCACCGGGCATGACTTTCCCAATACAAAAGTTCACCGGGCATGACTTTCCCAATACAAAAGTTCACCGGGCACGACTTTCCCAATACAAAAGTTCACCGGAGATGACTTTCCCAATACAAAAGTTCACCGGGCATGACTTTCCCAATAGAAAAGTTCACCGGGCATGACTTTCCCAATACAAAAATTCACCGGGCACGACTTTCCCAATACAAGTTCACCGGAGATGACTTTCCCAATACAAAAGTTCACCGGGCATGACTTTCCCAATACAAAAGTTCACCGGGCATGACTTTCCCAATACAAAAGTTCACCGGGCATGACTTTCCCCATACAAAAATTCATCGGGCACGACTTTCCCAATACAAGTTCACCGGAGATGACTTTCCCAATACAAAAGTTCACCGGGCATGACTTTCCCAATACAAAAGTTCACCGGGCATGACTTTCCCAATACAAAAGTTCACCGGGCACGACTTTCCCAATACAAAAGTTCACCGGAGATGACTTTCCCAATACAAAAATTCACCGGGCATGATTTCCCAATACAAAAGTTCACTGGGCATGACTTTCCCAATACAAAAGTTCACCGGGCATGATTTTCCCAATACAAAAGTTCACCGGAGATGACTTTCCCAATACAAAAGTTCACCGGGCATGACTTTCCCAATAGAAAAGTTCACCGGGCATGACTTTCCCAATACAAAAATTCACCGGACACGACTTTCCCAATACAAGTTCACCGGAGATGACTTTCCCAATACAAAAGTTCACCGGGCATGACTTTCCCAATACAAAAGTTCACCGGGCATGACTTTCCCAATACAAAAGTTCACCGGGCATGACTTTCCCCATACAAAAGTTCACCGGGCACGACTTTTCCCAATACAAAAGTTCACCGGGCATGACTTTCCCAATACAAAAGTTCACCGGGCATGACTTTCCCAATACAAAAGTTCACCGGGCATGACTTTCCCAATACAAAAGTTCACCGGGCATGACTTTCCCAATACAAAAGTTCACCGGGCATGACTTTCCCAATACAAAAGTTCACCAGGCATGAATTTTCCAATACAAAAGTTCACCGGAGATGACTTTTCCCATACAAAAGTTCACCGGAGATGACTTTCCCAATACAAAAGTTCATCGGGCATGACTTTCCCAATACAAAAGTTCACCGGGCATGACTTTCCCAAAACAAAAGTTCACCGGGCATGACATTCCCAATACAAAAGTTCACCGGAGATGACTTTCCCAATACAAAAGTTCACCGGGCATGACTTTCCCAATAGAAAAGTTCACCGGAGATGACTTTCCCAATACAAAAGTTCACCGGAGATGACTTTCCCAATACAAAAGTTCACCGGGCATGACTTTCCCAATACAAAAATTCACCGGGCACGACTTTCCCAATACAAGTTCACCGGAGATGACTTTCCCAATACAAAAGTTCACCGGGTATGACTTTCCCAATACAAAAGTTCACCGGGCATGACTTTCCCAATACAAAAGTTCACCGGGCATGACTTTCCCCATACAAAAATTCACCGGGCACGACTTTCCCAATACAAGTTCACCGGAGATGACTTTCCCAATACAAAAGTTCACCGGGCATGACTTTCCCAATACAAAAGTTCACCGGGCATGACTTTCCCAATACAAAAGTTCACCGGGCACGACTTTCCCAATACAAAAGTTCACCGGAGATGACTTTCCCAATACAAAAGTTCACCGGGCATGACTTTCCCAATAGAAAAGTTCACCGGGCATGACTTTCCCAATACAAAAATTCACCGGGCACGACTTTCCCAATACAAGTTCACCGGAGATGACTTTCCCAATACAAAAGTTCACCGGGCATGACTTTCCCAATACAAAAGTTCACCGGGCATGACTTTCCCAATACAAAAGTTCACCGGGCATGACTTTCCCCATACAAAAATTCATCGGGCACGACTTTCCCAATACAAGTTCACCGGAGATGACTTTCCCAATACAAAAGTTCACCGGGCATGACTTTCCCAATACAAAAGTTCACCGGGCATGACTTTCCCAATACAAAAGTTCACCGGGCACGACTTTCCCAATACAAAAGTTCACCGGAGATGACTTTCCCAATACAAAAGTTCACCGGGCATGATTTCCCAATACAAAAGTTCACTGGGCATGACTTTCCCAATACAAAAGTTCACCGGGCATGATTTTCCCAATACAAAAGTTCACCGGAGATGACTTTCCCAATACAAAAGTTCACCGGGCATGACTTTCCCAATAGAAAAGTTCACCGGGCATGACTTTCCCAATACAAAAATTCACCGGGCACGACTTTCCCAATACAAGTTCACCGGAGATGACTTTCCCAATACAAAAGTTCACCGGGCATGACTTTCCCAATACAAAAGTTCACCGGGCATGACTTTCCCAATACAAAAGTTCACCGGGCATGACTTTCCCCATACAAAAGTTCACCGGGCACGACTTTTCCCAATACAAAAGTTCACCGGGCATGACTTTCCCAATACAAAAGTTCACCGGGCATGACTTTCCCAATACAAAAGTTCACCGGGCATGACTTTCCCAATACAAAAGTTCACCGGGCATGACTTTCCCAATACAAAAGTTCACCGGGCATGACTTTCCCAATACAAAAGTTCACCAGGCATGAATTTTCCAATACAAAAGTTCACCGGAGATGACTTTTCCCATACAAAAGTTCACCGGAGATGACTTTCCCAATACAAAAGTTCATCGGGCATGACTTTCCCAATACAAAAGTTCACCGGGCATGACTTTCCCAAAACAAAAGTTCACCGGGCATGACATTCCCAATACAAAAGTTCACCGGAGATGACTTTCCCAATACAAAAGTTCACCGGGCATGACTTTCCCAATAGAAAAGTTCACCGGAGATGACTTTCCCAATACAAAAGTTCACCGGAGATGACTTTCCCAATACAAAAGTTCACCGGGCATGACTTTCCCAATACAAAAGTTCACCGGGCATGACTTTCCCAATACAAAAGTTCACCGGGCATGACTTTCCCAATATAAAAGTTCACCGGGCATGACTTTCCCAATACAAAAGTTCACCGGGCATGACTTTCCCAATACAAAAGTTCACCGGAGATGACTTTTCCCATACAAAAGTTCACCGGAGATAACTTTCCCAATACAAAAGTTCATCGGGCATGACTTTCCCCATACAAAAGTTCACCGGGCATGACTTTCCCAATATAAAAGTTCACCGGGCATGACTTTCCCAATACAAAAGTTCACCGGGCATGACTTTCCCAATACAAAAGTTCACCGGAGATGACTTTTCCCATACAAAAGTTCACCGGAGATGACTTTCCCAATACAAAAGTTCATCGGGCATGACTTTCCCCATACAAAAGTTCACCGGGCACGACTTTTCCCAATACAAAAGTTCACCGGGCATGACTTTCCCAATACAAAAGTTCACCGGGCATGACTTTCCCAATACAAAAGTTCACCGGGCATGACTTTCCCAATACAAAAGTTCACCGGGCATGACTTTCCCAATACAAAAGTTCACCGGGCATGACTTTCCCAATACAAAAGTTCACCAGGCATGAATTTCCCAATACAAAAGTTCACCGGAGATGACTTTTCCCATACAAAAGTTCACCGGAGATGACTTTCCCAATACAAAAGTTCATCGGGCATGACTTTCCCAATACAAAAGTTCACCGGACATGACTTTCCCAATACAAAAGTTCACCGGGCATGACTTTCCCAATACAAAAGTTCACCGGAGATGACTTTCCCAATACAAAAGTTCACCGGGCATGACTTTCCCAATAGAAAAGTTCACCGGAGATGACTTTCCCAATACAAAAGTTCACCGGAGATGACTTTCCCAATACAAAAGTTCACCGGGCATGACTTTCCCAATACAAAAGTTCACCGGGCATGACTTTCCCAATACAAAAGTTCACCGGGCATGACTTTCCCAATATAAAAGTTCACCAGGCATGACTTTCCCAATACAAGAGTTCACCGGGCATGACTTTCCCAGTACAAAAGTTCACCGGACATGACTTTCCAATACAAAAGTTCACCGGGCATGACTTTCCCAATACAAAAGTTCACCGGGCATGACTTTCCCAATACAAAAGTTCACCGGGCATGACTTTCCCAATACAAAAGTTCACCGGGCATGACTTTCCCAATACAAAAGTTCACCGGGCATGACTTTCCCAATACAAAAGTTCACCGGGCACGACTTTCCCAATACAAAAGTTCACCGGAGATGACTTTCCCAATACAAAAGTTCACCGGGCACGACTTTCCCAATACAAAAATTCACCGGGCACGACTTTCCCAATACAAGTTTACCGGAGATGACTTTCCCAATACAAAAGTTCACCGGGCATGACTTTCCCAATACAAAAGTTCACCGGGCATGACTTCCCAATACAAAAGTTCACCGGAGATGACTTTTCCCATACAAAAGTTCGCCGGAGATGACTTTCCCAATACAAAAGTTCATCGGGCATGACTTTCCCAATACAAAAGTTCACCGGGCATGACTTTCCCAATAGAAAAGTTCACCGGGCATGACTTTCCCAATACAAAAATTCACCGGGGCACGACTTTCCCAATACAAGTTCACCGGAGATGAATTTCCCAATACAAAAGTTCATCGGGCATGACTTTCCCAATACAAAAGTTCACCGGGCATGACTTTCCCAATACAAAAGTTCACCGGGCATGACTTTCCCAATACAAAAGTTCACCGGAGATGACTTTCCCAATACAAAAGTTCACCGGGCATGACTTTCCCAATAGAAAAGTTCACCGGAGATGACTTTCCCAATACAAAAGTTCACCGGAGATGACTTTCCCAATACAAAAGTTCACCGGGCATGACTTTCCCAATACAAAAGTTCACCGGGCATGACTTTCCCAATACAAAAGTTCACCAGGCATGAATTTCCCAATACAAAAGTTCATCGGGCATGACTTTCCCAATACAAAAGTTCACCGGGCATGACTTTCCCAATACAAAAGTTCACCGGGCATGACTTTCCCAATACAAAAGTTCACCGGAGATGACTTTCCCAATACAAAAGTTCACCGGGCATGACTTTCCCAATAGAAAAGTTCACCGGAGATGACTTTCCCAATACAAAAGTTCACCGGAGATGACTTTCCCAATACAAAAGTTCACCGGGCATGACTTTCCCAATAAAAAATTTCACCGGGCATGACTTTCCCAATACAAAAATTCACCGGGCATGACTTTCCCAATATAAAAGTTCACCGGGCATGACTTTCCCAATACAAAAGTTCACCGGGCATGACTTTCCCAGTACAAAAGTTCACCGGACATGACTTTCCAATACAAAAGTTCACCGGGCATGACTTTCCCAATACAAAAGTTCACCGGGCATGACTTTCCCAATACAAAAGTTCACCGGGCATGACTTTCCCAATACAAAAGTTCACCGGGCATGACTTTCCCAATACAAAAGTTCACCAGGCATGACTTTCCCAATACAAAAGTCACCGGGCATGACTTTCCCAATACAAAAGTTCACCGGGCATGACTTTCCCAATACAAAAGTTCACCGGGCATGACTTTCCCAATACAAAAGTTCACCGGAGATGACTTTCCCAATACAAAAGTTCACCGGGCATGATTTCCCAATACAAAAGTTCACTGGGCATGACTTTCCCAATACAAAAGTTCACCGGGCATGACTTTCCCAATACAAAAGTTCACCGGGCATGACTTTCCCAATACAAAAGTTCACCGGGCATGACTTTCCCAATACAAAAGTTCACCGGGCATGACTTTCCCAATACAAAAGTTCACCAGGCATGACTTTCCCAATACAAAAGTTCACCGGGCATGACTTTCCCAATACAAAAGTTCACCGGCATGACTTTCCCAATACAAAAGTTCACCGGGCATGATTTTCCCAATACAAAAGTTCACCGGGCATGACTTTCCCAATACAAAAGTTCACCGGGCATGACTTTAACAATACAAAAGTTCACCGGGCATGACTTTCCCAATACAAAAGTTCAACGGGCATGACTTTCCCAATACAAAAGTTCACCGGGCACGACTTTCCCAATACAAAAGTTCACCGGAGATGACTTTCCAATACAAAAGTTCACCGGGCATGATTTCCCAATACAAAAGTTCACTGGGCATGACTTTCCCAATACAAAAGTTCACCGGGCATGATTTTCCCAATACAAAAGTTCACCGGAGATGACTTTCCCAATACAAAAGTTCACCGGGCATGACTTTCCAATAGAAAAGTTCACCGGGCATGACTTTCCCAATACAAAAAATTCACCGGGCACGACTTTCCCAATACAAGTTCCCCGGAGATGACTTTCCCAATACAAAAGTTCACCGGGCATGACTTTCCCAATACAAAAGTTCACCGGGCATGACTTTCCCAATACAAAAGTTCACCGGGCACGACTTTCCCAATACAAAAGTTCACCGGAGATGACTTTCCCAATACAAAAGTTCACCGGGCATGATTTCCCAATACAAAAGTTCACTGGGCATGACTTTCCCAATACAAAGTTCACCGGGCATGATTTTCCCAATACAAAAGTTCACCGGAGATGACTTTCCCAATACAAAAGTTCACCGGGCATGACTTTCCCAATAGAAAAGTTCACCGGGCATGACTTTCCCAATACAAAAATTCACCGGGCACGACTTTCCCAATACAAGTTCACCGGAGATGACTTTCCCAATACAAAAGTTCACCGGGCATGACTTTCCCAATACAAAAGTTCACCGGGCATGACTTTCCCAATACAAAAGTTCACCGGGCATGACTTTCCCCATACAAAAATTCACCGGGCACGACTTTCCCAATACAAGTTCACCGGAGATGACTTTCCCAATACAAAAGTTCACCGGGCATGACTTTCCCAATACAAAAGTTCACCGGGCATGACTTTCCCAATACAAAAGTTCACCGGGGCACGACTTTCCCAATACAAAGTTCACCGGAGATGACTTTCCCCATACAAAAGTTCACCGGGCATGACTTTCCCAATAGAAAAGTTCACCGGGCATGACTTTTCCCAATACAAAAATTCACCGGGCACGACTTTCCCAATACAAGTTCACCGGAGATGACTTTCCCAATACAAAAGTTCACCGGGCATGACTTTTCCCAATACAAAAGTTCACCGGGCATGACTTTCCCAATACAAAAGTTCACCGGGCATGACTTTCCCCATACAAAAATTCACCGGGCACGACTTTCCCAATACAAGTTCACCGGAGATGACTTTCCCAATACAAAAGTTCACCGGGCATGACTTTCCCAATACAAAAGTTCACCGGGCATGACTTTCCAATACAAAAGTTCACCGGGCACGACTTTCCCAATACAAAAGTTCACCGGAGATGACTTTCCCAATACAAAAGTTCACCGGGCATGATTTCCCAATACAAAAGTTCACTGGGCATGACTTTCCCAATACAAAAGTTCACCGGGCATGATTTTCCCAATACAAAAGTTCACCGGAGATGACTTTCCCAATACAAAAGTTCACCGGGCATGACTTTCCCAATAGAAAAGTTCACCGGGCATGACTTTCCCAATACAAAAATTCACCGGGCACGACTTTCCCAATACAAGTTCACCGGAGATGACTTTCCCAATACAAAAGTTCACCGGGCATGACTTTCCCAATACAAAAGTTCACCGGGCATGACTTTCCCAATACAAAAGTTCACCGGGAATGACTTTCCCCATACAAAAGTTCACCGGGCACGACTTTCCCAATACAAAAGTTCACCGGGCATGACTTTCCCAATACAAAAGTTCACCGGGCATGACTTTCCCAATACAAAAGTTCACCGGGCATGACTTTCCCAATACAAAAGTTCACCGGGCATGACTTTCCCATACAAAAGTTCACCGGGCATGACTTTCCCAATACAAAAGTTCACCAGGCATGAATTTTCCAATACAAAAGTTCACCGGAGATGACTTTTCCCATACAAAAGTTCACCGGAGATGACTTTCCCAATACAAAAAGTTCATCGGGCATGACTTTCCCAATACAAAAGTTCACCGGGCATGACTTTCCCAAAACAAAAGTTCACCGGGCATGACTTTCCCAATACAAAAGTTCACCGGAGATGACTTTCCCAATACAAAAGTTCACCGGGCATGACTTTCCCAATACAAAAGTTCACCGGAGATGACTTTCCCAATACAAAAGTTCACCGGAGATGACTTTCCCAATACAAAAGTTCACCGGGCATGACTTTCCCAATACAAAAGTTCACCGGGCATGACTTTCCCAATACAAAAGTTCACCGGGCATGACTTTCCCAATATAAAAGTTCACCGGGCATGACTTTCCCAATACAAAAGTTCACCGGGCATGACTTTCCCAATACAAAAGTTCACCGGAGATGACTTTTCCCATACAAAAGTTCACCGGAGATGACTTTCCCAATACAAAAGTTCATCGGGCATGACTTTCCCCATACAAAAGTTCACCGGGCACGACTTTTCCCAATACAAAAGTTCACCGGGCATGACTTTCCCAATACAAAAGTTCACCGGGCATGACTTTCCCAATACAAAAGTTCACCGAGCATGACTTTCCCAATACAAAAGTTCACCGGGCATGACTTTCCCAATACAAAAGTTCACCGGGCATGACTTTCCCAATACAAAAGTTCACCAGGCATGAATTTCCCAATACAAAAGTTCACCGGAGATGACTTTTCCCATACAAAAGTTCACCGGAGATGACTTTCCCAATACAAAAGTTCATCGGGCATGACTTTCCCAATACAAAAGTTCACCGGGCATGACTTTCCCAATACAAAAGTTCACCGGGCATGACTTTCCCAATACAAAAGTTCACCGGAGATGACTTTCCCAATACAAAAGTTCACCGGGCATGACTTTCCCAATAGAAAAGTTCACCGGAGATGACTTTCCCAATACAAAAGTTCACCGGAGATGACTTTCCCAATACAAAAGTTCACCGGGCATGACTTTCCCAATACAAAAGTTCACCGGGCATGACTTTCCCAATACAAAAGTTCACCGGGCATGACTTTCCCAATATAAAAGTTCACCGGGCATGACTTTCCCAATACAAGAGTTCACCGGGCATGACTTTCCCAGTACAAAAGTTCACCGGACATGACTTTCCAATACAAAAGTTCACCGGGCATGACTTTCCCAATACAAAAGTTCACCGGGCATGACTTTCCCAATACAAAAGTTCACCGGGCATGACTTTCCCAATACAAAAGTTCACCGGGCATGACTTTCCCAATACAAAAGTTCACCGGGCATGACTTTCCCAATACAAAAGTTCACCGGGCACGACTTTCCCAATACAAAAGTTCACGGAGATGACTTTCCCAATACAAAAGTTCACCGGGCATGACTTTCCCAATACAAAAGTTCACCGGGCATGACTTTCCCAATACAAAAGTTCACCGGGCATGACTTTCCCAAAACAAAAGTTCACCGGCATGACTTTCCCAATACAAAAGTTCACCGGGCACGACTTTCCCAATACAAAAGTTCACCGGAGATGACTTTCCCAATACAAAAGTTCACCGGGCATGACTTTCCCAAAACAAAAGTTCACCGGCATGACTTTCCCAATACAAAAGTTCACCGGGCATGACTTTCCCAATACAAAAGTTCACCTTGCATGACTTTCCCAATACAAAAGTTCACCGGGCATGACTTTCCCAATACAAAAGTTCACCGGGCATGACTTTCCCAATACAAAAGTTCACCGGAGATGACTTTTCCCATACAAAAGTTCACCGGAGATGATTTTCCCAATACAAAAGTTCACCGGAGATGACTTTCCCAATACAAAAGTTCACCGGGCATGACTTTCCCAATAGAAAAGTTCACCGGGCATGACTTTCCCAATACAAAAGTTCACCGGGCACGACTTTCCCAATACAAAAGTTCACCGGAGATGACTTTCCCAATACAAAAGTTCACCGGGCATGACTTTCCCAGTACAAAAGTTCACCGGGCATGACTTTCCCAATACAAAAGTTCACCGGGCATGACTTTCCCAAAACAAAGGTTCACCGGCATGACTTTCCCAATACAAAAGTTCACCGGGCATGACTTTCCCAATACAAAAGTTCACCGGGCATGACTTTCCCAATACAAAAGTTCACCGGGCATGTTTTTCCCAATACAAAAGTTCACCGGAGATGACTTTCCCAATACAAAAGTTCACCGGGCATGACTTTCCCAATACAAAAGTTCACCGGGCATGACTTTCCCAATACAAAAGTTCACCGGAGATGACTTTTCCCATACAATAGTTCACCGGAGATGACTTTCCCAATAGAAAAGTTCACCGGGCATGACTTTCCCAATACAAAAGGTTCACCGGGCACGACTTTCCCAATACAAAAGTTCACCGGAGATGACTTTCCCAATACAAAAGTTCACCGGACATGACTTTCCCAATACAAAAGTTCACCGGGCATGACTTTCCCAATACAAAAGTTCACCGGGCATGACTTTCCCAATACAAAAGTTCACCGGGCACGACTTTCCCAATACAAAAGTTCACCGGAGATGACTTTCCCAATACAAAATTTCACCGGGCATGATTTCGCAATACAAAAGTTCACTGGGCATGACTTTCCCAATACAAAAGTTCACCGGGCATGATTTTCCCAATACAAAAGTTCACCGGAGATGACTTTCCCAATACAAAAGTTCACCGGGCATGACTTTCCCAATAGAAAAGTTCACCGGGCATGACTTTCCCAATACAAAAATTCACCGGGCACGACTTTCCCAATACAAGTTCACCGGAGATGACTTTCCCAATACAAAAGTTCACCGGGCATGTCTTTGCCAATACAAAAGTTCACCGGGCATGACTTTCCCAATACAAAAGTTCACCGGAGATGACTTTTCCCATACAAAAGTTCACCGGAGATGACTTTCCCAATACAAAAGTTCATCGGGCATGACTTTCCCAATACAAAAGTTCACCGGGCATGGACTTTCCCAATAGAAAAGTTCACCGGGCATGACTTTCCCAATACAAAAATTCACCGGGCACGACTTTCCCAATACAAGTTCACCGGAGATGACTTTCCCAATACAAAAGTTCACCGGGCATGACTTTCCCAATACAAAAGTTCACCGGGCATGACTTTCCCAATACAAAAGTTCACCGAGGCATGACTTTCCCAATACAAAAGTTCACCGGGCATGACTTTCCCCATACAAAAGTTCACCGGGCACGACTTTTCCCAATACAAAAGTTCACCGGGCATGACTTTCCCAATACAAAAGTTCACCGGGCATGACTTTCCCAATACAAAAGTTCACAGGGCATGACTTTCCCAATACAAAAGTTCACCGGGCATGACTTTCCCAATACAAAAGTTCACCGGGCATGACTTTCCCAATACAAAAGTTCACCAGGCATGAATTTCCCAATACAAAAGTTCACCGGAGATGACTTTTCCCATACAAAAGTTCACCGGAGATGACTTTCCCAATACAAAAGTTCATCGGGCATGACTTTCCCAATACAAAAGTTCACCGGGCATGACTTTCCCAATACAAAAGTTCACCGGGCATGACTTTCCCAATACAAAAGTTCACCGGAGATGACTTTCCCAATACAAAAGTTCACCGGGCATGACTTTCCCAATAGAAAAGTTCACCGGAGATGACTTTCCCAATACAAAAGTTCACCGGAGATGACTTTCCCAATACAAAAGTTCACCGGGCATGACTTTCCCAATACAAAAGTTCACCGGGCATGACTTTCCCAATACAAAAGTTCACCGAGGCATGTCTTTCCCAATATAAAAGTTCACCGGGCATGACTTTCCCAATACAAAAGTTCACCGGGCATGACTTTCCCAGTACAAAAGTTCACCGGACATGACTTTCCAATACAAAAGTTCACCGGGCATGACTTTCCCAATACAAAAGTTCACCGGGCATGACTTTCCCAATACAAAAGTTCACCAGGCATGACTTTCCCAATACAAAAGTTCACCGGGCATGACTTTCCCAATACAAAAGTTCACCGGGCATGACTTTCCCAATACAAAAAGTTCACCGGGCATGACTTTCCCAATACAAAAGTTCACCGGGCATGACTTTCCCAATACAAAAGTTCACCGGAGATGACTTTCCCAATACAAAAGTTCACCGGGCATGATTTCCCAATACAAAAGTTCACTGGGCATGACTTTCCCAATACAAAAGTTCACCGGGCATGCCTTTTCCCAATACAAAAGTTCACCGGGCATGACTTTCCCAATACAAAAGTTCACCGGGCATGACTTTCCCAATACAAAAGTTCACCGGGCATGACTTTCCCAATACAAAAAGTTCACCAGGCATGACTTTCCCAATACAAAAGTTCACCGGGCATGACTTTCCCAATACAAAAGTTCACCGGGCATGACTTTCCCAATACAAAAGTTCACCGGGCATGACTTTCCCAATACAAAAGTTCACCGGGCATGACTTTCCCAATACAAAAGTTCACCGGGCATGACTTTCCCAATACAAAAGTTCACCGGGCATGACTTTCCCAATACAAAAGTTCACCGGGCATGACTTTCCCAATACAAAAGTTCACCGGGCACGACTTTCCCAATACAAAAGTTCACCGGAGATGACTTTCCCAATACAAAAGTTCACCGGGCATGATTTCCCAATACAAAAGTTCACTGGGCATGACTTTCCCAATACAAAAGTTCACCGGGCATGATTTTCCCAATACAAAAGTTCACCGGAGATGACTTTCCCAATACAAAAGTTCACCGGGCATGACTTTCCCAATAGAAAAGTTCACCGGGCATGACTTTCCCAATACAAAAATTCACCGGGCACGACTTTCCCAATGCAAGTTCACCGGAGATGACTTTCCCAATACAAAAGTTCACCGGGCATGACTTTCCCAATACAAAAGTTCACCGGGCATGACTTTCCCAATACAAAAGTTCACCGGGCACGACTTTCCCAATACAAAAGTTCACCGGAGATGACTTTCCCAATACAAAAGTTCACCGGGCATGATTTCCCAATACAAAAGTTCACTGGGCATGACTTTCCCAATACAAAAGTTCACCGGGCATGATTTTCCCAATACAAAAGTTCACCGGAGATGACTTTCCCAATACAAAAGTTCACCGGGCATGACTTTCCCAATAGAAAAGTTCACCGGGCATGACTTTCCCAATACAAAAATTCACCGGGCACGACTTTCCCAATACAAGTTCACCGGAGATGACTTTCCCAATACAAAAGTTCACCGGGCATGACTTTCCCAATACAAAAGTTCACCGGGCATGACTTTCCCAATACAAAAGTTCAACGGGCATGACTTTCCCCATACAAAAATTCACCGGGCACGACTTTCCCAATACAAGTTCACCGGAGATGACTTTCCCAATACAAAAGTTCACCGGGCATGACTTTCCCAATACAAAAGTTCACCGGGCATGACTTTCCCAATACAAAAGTTCACCGGGCACTACTTTCCCAATACAAAAGTTCACCGGAGATGACTTTCCCAATACAAAAGTTCACCGGGCATGATTTCCCAATACAAAAGTTCACTGGGCATGACTTTCCCAATACAAAAGTTCACCGGGCATGATTTTCCCAATACAAAAGTTCACCGGAGATGACTTTCCCAATACAAAAGTTCACCGGGCATGACTTTCCCAATAGAAAAGTTCACCGGGCATGACTTTCCCAATACAAAAATTCACCGGGCACGACTTTCCCAATACAAGTTCACCGGAGATGACTTTCCCAATACAAAAGTTCACCGGGCATGACTTTCCCAATACAAAAGTTCACCGGGCATGACTTTCCCAATACAAAAGTTCACCGGGCATGACTTTCCCCATACAAAAGTTCACCGGGCACGACTTTTCCCAATACAAAAGTTCACCGGGCATGACTTTCCCAATACAAAAGTTCACCGGGCATGACTTTCCCAATACAAAAGTTCACCGGGCATGACTTTCCCAATACAAAAGTTCACCGGGCATGACTTTCCCAATACAAAAGTTCACCGGGCATGACTTTCCCAATACAAAAGTTCACCAGGCATGAATTTCCCAATACAAAAGTTCACCGAAGATGACTTTTCCCATACAAAAGTTCACCGGAGATGACTTTCCCAATACAAAAGTTCATCGGGCATGACTTTCCCAATACAAAAGTTCACCGGGCATGACTTTCCCAATACAAAAGTTCACCGGGCATGACTTTCCCAATACAAAAGTTCACCGGGCATGACTTTCCCAATACAAAAGTTCACCGGAGATGACATTCCCAATACAAAAGTTCACCGGAGATGACTTTCCCAATACAAAAGTTCACCGGAGATGACTTTCCCAATACAAAAGTTCACCGGGCATGACTTTCCCAATACAAAAGTTCACCGGGCATGACTTTCCCAATACAAAAGTTCACCGGGCATGACTTTCCCAATATAAAAGTTCACCGGGCATGACTTTCCCAATACAAAAGTTCACCGGGCATGACTTTCCCAGTACAAAAGTTCACCGGACATGACTTTCCAATACAAAAGTTCACCGGGCATGACTTTCCCAATACAAAAGTTCACCGGGCATGACTTTCCCAATACAAAAGTTCACCGGGCATGACTTTCCCAATACAAAAGTTCACCGGAGATGACTTTTCCCATACAAAAGTTCACCGGAGATGACTTTCCCAATACAAAAGTTCACCGGGCATGACTTTTCCAATACAAAAGTTCACCGGGCATGACTTTCCCAATACAAAAGTTCACCGGGCATGACCTTCCCAATACAAAAGTTCACCGGAGATGACTTTCCCAATACAAAAGTTCACAGGGCATGACTTTCCCATTAGAAAAGTTCACCGGGCATGACTTTCCCAATACAAAAGTTCACCGGGCACGACTTTCCCAATACAAAAGTTCACCGGGCATGACTTTCCCAATACAAAAGTTCACCGGGTATGACTTTCCCAATACAAAAGTTCACCGGGCATGACTTTCCCAATACAAAAGTTCACCGGGCATGACTTTCCCAATACAAAAGTTCACTGAAGATGACTTTTCCCATACAAAAGTTCACCGGAGATGACTTTCCCAATACAAAAGTTCACCGGGCATGACTTTCCCAATACAAAAGTTCACGACTTTCCCAACACAAAAGTTCACCGGGCATGACTTTCCCAATACAAAAGTTCACCGGAGATGACTTTCCCAATACAAAAGTTCACCGGGCATGACTTTCCCAATACAAAAGTTCACCGGGCACGACTTTCCCAATACAAAAGTTCACCGGGCATGACTTTCCCAATTCAAAAGTTCACCGGGCATGACTTTCCCAATACAAAAGTTCAACGGGCATGACTTTCCCAATACAAAAGTTCACCGGGCATGACTTTCCCAATACAAAAGTTCACCAGGCATGACTTTCGCAATACAAAAGTTCACCGGGCAGACTTTCCAAATACAAAAGTTCACCGGAGATGACTTTTCCCATACAAAAGTTCACCGGAGATGACTTTTCCCATACAAAAGTTCACCGGGCATGACTTTCCCAATAGAAAAGTTCACCGGGCATGACTTTCCCAATACAAAAGTTCACGGGGCACGACTTTCCCAATACAAAAGTTCACCGGAGATGACTTTCCCAATACAAAAGTTCACCGGGCATGACTTTCCCAATACAAAAGTTCACCGGGCATGACTTTCCCAATACGAAAGTTCACCGGGCATGACTTTCCCAATACAAAAGTTCACCGGGCATGACTTTCCCAATACTAAAGTTCACCGGGCATGACTTTCCCAATACAAAAGTTCACCGGGCACGACTTTCCCAATACAAAAGTTCACCGGAGATGACTTTCCCAATAGAAAAGTTCACCGGGCATGACTTTCCCAAAACAAAAGTTCACCGGGCATGGCTTTCCCAATACAAAAGTTCACCGGGCATGACTTTCCCAATTCAAAAGTTCACCGGGCATGACTTTCCCAATACAAAAGTTCACCGGGCATGACTTTCCCAATACAAAAGTTCACCGGGCATGACTTTCCCAATACAAAAGTTCACCAGGCATGACTTTCGCAATACAAAAGTTCACCGGGCAGACTTTCCCAATACAAAAGTTCACGGAGATGAATTTTCCCATACAAAAGTTCACCGGAGATGACTTTTCCCATACAAAAGTTCACCGGGCATGACTTTCCCAATACAAAAGTTCACCGGGCATGACTTTCCCAATAGAAAAGTTCACCGGGCATGACTTTCCCAATACAAAAATTCACCGGGCACGACTTTCCCAATACAAGTTCACCGGAGATGACTTTCCCAATACAAAAGTTCACCGGGCATGACTTTCCCAATACAAAAGTTCACCGGGCATGACTTTCCCAATACAAAAGTTCACCGGGCATGACTTTCCCCATACAAAAGTTCACCGGGCACGACTTTTCCCAATACAAAAGTTCACCGGGCATGACTTTCCCAATACAAAAGTTCACCGGGCATGACTTTCCCAATACAAAAGTTCACCGGGCATGACTTTCCCAATACAAAAGTTCACCGGGCATGACTTTCCCAATACAAAAGTTCACCGGGCACGACTTTCCCAATACAAAAGTTCACCGGAGATGACTTTCCCAATACAAAAGTTCACCGGGCATGACTTTCCCAATACAAAAGTTCACCGGGCATGACTTTCCCAATACAAAAGTTCACCGGGCATGACTTTCCCAAAACAAAAGTTCACCGGCATGACTTTCCCAATACAAAAGTTCACCGGGCACGACTTTCCCAATACAAAAGTTCACCGGAGATGACTTTCCCAATACAAAAGTTCACCGGGCATGACTTTCCCAAAACAAAAGTTCACCGGCATGACTTTCCCAATACAAAAGTTCACCGGGCATGAATTTCCCAATACAAAAGTTCACCTTGCATGACTTTCCCAATACAAAAGTTCAACGGGCATGACTTTCCCAATACAAAAGTTCACCGGGCATGACTTTCCCAATACAAAAGTTCACCGGAGATGACTTTTCCCATACAAAAGTTCACCGGAGATGACTTTTCCCATACAAAAGTTCACCGGGCATGACTTTCCCAATACAAAAGTTCACCGGGCATGACTTTCCCAATACAAAAGTTCACCGGAGATGACTTTTCCCATACAAAAGTTCACCGGAGATGACTTTTCCCATACAAAAGTTCACCGGAGATGATTTTCCCAATACAAAAGTTCACCGGAGATGACTTTCCCAATACAAAAGTTCACCGGGCATGACTTTCCCAATACAAAAGTTCACCGGGCATGACTTTCCCAATACAAAAGTTCACCGGGCATGTTTTTCCCAATACAAAAGTTCACCGGAGATGACTTTCCCAATACAAAAGTTCACCGGGCATGACTTTCCCAATACAAAAGTTCACCGGGCATGACTTTCCCAATACAAAAGTTCACCGGAGATGACTTTTCCCATACAATAGTTCACCGGAGATGACTTTCCCAATAGAAAAGTTCACCGGGCATGACTTTCCCAATACAAAAGTTCACCGGGCACGACTTTCCCAATACAAAAGTTCACCGGAGATGACTTTCCCAATACAAAAGTTCACCGGACATGACTTTCCCAATACAAAAGTTCACCGGGCATGACTTTCCCAATACAAAAGTTCACCGGGCATGACTTTCCCAATACAAAAGTTCACCGGGCACGACTTTCCCAATACAAAAGTTCACCGGAGATGACTTTGCCAATAAAAAAGTTCACCGGGCATGATTTCCCAATACAAAAGTTCACTGGGCATGACTTTCCCAATACAAAAGTTCACCGGGCATGATTTTCCCAATACAAAAGTTCACCGGGCATGACTTTCCCAATAGAAAAGTTCACCGGGCATGACTTTCCCAATACAAAAATTCACCGGGCACGACTTTCCCAATACAAGTTCACCGGAGATGACTTTCCCAATACAAAAGTTCACCGGGCATGACTTTCCCAATACAAAAGTTCACCGGGCATGACTTTCCCAATACAAAAGTTCACCGGGCATGACTTTCCCCATACAAAAGTTCACCGGGCACGACTTTTCCCAATACAAAAGTTCACCGGGCATGACTTTCCCAATACAAAAGTTCACCGGGCATGACTTTCCCAATACAAAAGTTCACCGGGCATGACTTTCCCAATACAAAAGTTCACCGGGCATGACTTTCCCAATACAAAAGTTCACCGGGCATGACTTTCCCAATACAAAAGTTCACCGGGCATGACTTTCCCAATACAAAAGTTCACCGGAGATGACTTTTCCCATACAAAAGTTCACCGGAGATGACTTTCCCAATACAAAAGTTCATCGGGCATGACTTTCCCAATACAAAAGTTCACCGGGCATGACTTTCCCAATACAAAAGTTCACCGGGCATGACTTTCCCAATACAAAAGTTCACCGGAGATGACTTTCCCAATACAAAAGTTCACCGGGCATGACTTTCCCAATAGAAAAGTTCACCGGAGATGACTTTCCCAATACAAAAGTTCACCGGGCATGGCTTTCCCAATACAAAAGTTCACCGGGCATGACTTTCCCAATACAAAAGTTCACCGGGCATGACTTTCCCAATATAAAAGTTCACCGGGCATGACTTTCCCAATACAAAAGTTCACCGGGCATGACTTTCCCAGTACAAAAGTTCACCGGACATGACTTTCCAATACAAAAGTTCACCGGGCATGACTTTCCCAATACAAAAGTTCACCGGGCATGACTTTCCCAATACAAAAGTTCACCGGGCATGACTTTCCCAATACAAAAGTTCACCAGGCATGAATTTCCCAATACAAAAGTTCACCGGAGATGACTTTTCCCATACAAAAGTTCACCGGAGATGACTTTCCCAATACAAAAGTTCATCGGGCATGACTTTCCCAATACAAAAGTTCACCGGGCATGACTTTCCCAATACAAAAGTTCACCGGGCATGACTTTCCCAATACAAAAGTTCACAGGAGATGACTTTCCCAATACAAAAGTTCACCGGGCATGACTTTCCCAATAGAAAAGTTCACCGGAGATGACTTTCCCAATACAAAAGTTCACCGGAGATGACTTTCCCAATACAAAAGTTCACCGGGCATGACTTTCCCAATACAAAAGTTCACCGGGCATGACTTTCCCAATACAAAAGTTCACCGGGCATGACTTTCCCAATATAAAAGTTCACCGGGCATGACTTTCCCAATACAAAAGTTCACCGGGCATGACTTTCCCAGTACAAAAGTTCACCGGACATGACTTTCCAATACAAAAGTTCACCGGGCATGACTTTCCCAATACAAAAGTTCACCGGGCATGACTTTCCCAATACAAAAGTTCACCGGGCATGACTTTCCCAATACAAAAAGTTCACCGGAGATGACTTTTCCCATAAAAAAGTTCACCGGAGATGACTTTCCCAATACAAAAGTTCACCGGGCATGACTTTTCCAATACAAAAGTTCACCGGGCATGACTTTCCCAATACAAAAGTTCACCGGGCATGACTTTCCCAATACAAAAGTTCACCGGAGATGACTTTCCCAATACAAAAGTTCACAGGGCATGACTTTCCCATTAGAAAAGTTCACCGGGCATGACTTTCCCAATACAAAAGTTCACCAGGCACGACTTTCCCAATACAAAAGTTCACCGGGCATGACTTTCCCAATACAAAAGTTCACCGGGTATGATTTTCCCAATACAAAAGTTCACCGGGCATGACTTTCCCAATACAAAAGTTCACCGGGCATGACTTTCCCAATACAAAAGTTCACTGAAGATGACTTTTCCCATACAAAAGTTCACCGGAGATGACTTTCCCAATACAAAAGTTCACCGGGCATGACTTTCCCAATACAAAAGTTCACCGTGCATGACTTTCCCAACACAAAAGTTCACCGGGCATGACTTTCCCAATACAAAAGTTCACCGGAGATGACTTTCCCAATACAAAAGTTCACCGGGCATGACTTTCCCAATACAAAAGTTCACCGGGCACGACTTTCCCAATACAAAAGTTCACCGGGCATGACTTTCCCAATTCAAAAGTTCACCGGGCATGACTTTCCCAATACAAAAGTTCACCGGGCATGACTTTCCCAATACAAAAGTTCACCGGGCATGACTTTCCCAATACAAAAGTTCACCAGGCATGACTTTCGCAATACAAAAGTTCACCGGGCAGACTTTCCCAATACAAAAGTTCACCGGGAGATGACTTTTCCCATACAAAAGTTCACCGGAGATGACTTTTCCCATACAAAAGTTCACCGGGCATGACTTTCCCAATAGAAAAGTTCACCGGGCATGACTTTCCCAATACAAAAGTTCACGGGGCACGACTTTCCCAATACAAAAGTTCACCGGAGATGACTTTCCCAATACAAAAGTTCACCGGGCATGACTTTCCCAATACAAAAGTTCACCGGGCATGACTTTCCCAATACGAAAGTTCACCGGGCATGACTTTCCCAATACAAAAGTTCACCGGGCATGACTTTCCCAATACTAAAGTTCACCGGGCATGACTTTCCCAATACAAAAGTTCACCGGGCACGACTTTCCCAATACAAAAGTTCACCGGAGATGACTTTCCCAATGGAAAAGTTCACCGGGCATGACTTTCCCAAAACAAAAGTTCACCGGGCATGACTTTCCCAATACAAAAGTTCACCGGGCATGACTTTCCCAATACAAAAGTTCACCGGGCATGACCTTTCCCAATACAAAAGTTCACCGGAGATGACTTTCCCAATACAAAAGTTCACCGGGCATGACTTTCCCAATACAAAAGTTCACCGGAGATGACTTTTCCCATACAAAAGTTCACCGGAGATGACTTTCCCAATACAAAAGTTCACCGGGCATGACTTTCCCAATACAAAAGTTCACCGGGCATGACTTTCCCAATACAAAAGTTCACCGGAGATGACTTTTCCCATACAAAAGTTCACCGGAGATGACTTTCCCAATACAAAAGTTCACCTGGCATGACTTTCCCAATTACAAAAGTTCACCGGAGATGACTTTTCCCATACAAAAGTTCACCGGAGATGACTTTCCCAATTCAAAAGTTCACCTGGCATGACTTTCCCAATACAAAAGTTCACCGGAGATGACTTTCCCAATAGAAAAGTTCACCGGGCATGACTTTCCCAAAACAAAAGTTCACCGGGCATGACTTTCCCAAAACAAAAGTTCACCGGGCATGACTTTCCCAATACAAAAGTTCACTGGGCATGACTTTCCCAATACAAAAGTTCACCGGGCATGACTTTCCCAATACAAAAGTTCACCGGAGATGACTTTCCCAATACAAAAGTTCACCGGGCATGACTTTCCCCAATACAAAAGTTCACCGGAGATGACTTTTCCCATACAAAAGTTCACCGGGCATGACTTTCCCAATAGAAAAGTTCACCGGGCATGACTTTCCCAATACAAAAGTTCACCGGGCATGACTTTCCCAATACAAATGTTCACCGGGCATGACTTTCCCAATACAAAAGTTCACCGGGCATGACTTTCCCAATACAAAAGTTCACCGGAGATGACTTTCCCCATACAAAAGTTCACCGGAGATGACTTTCCCAATACAAAAGTTCACCGGGCATGACTTTCCCAATAGAAAAGTTCACCGGGCATGACTTTCCCAATAAAAAGTTCACCGGGCACGACTTTCCCAATACAAAAGTTCACCGGAGATGACTTTCCCAATACAAAAGTTCACCGGGCATGACTTTCCCAATACAAAAGTTCACCGGGCATGACTTTCCCAATACGAAAGTTCACCGGGCATGACTTTCCCAATACAAAAGTTCACCGGGCATGACTTTCCCAATACTAAAGTTCACCGGGCATGACTTTCCCAATACAAAAGTTCACCGGGCACGACTTTCCCAATACAAAAGTTCACCGGAGATGACTTTCCCAATAGAAAAGTTCACCGGGCATGACTTTCTCAAAACAAAAGTTCACCGGGCATGACTTTCCCAATACAAAAGTTCACCGGGCATGACTTTCCCAATACAAAAGTTCACCGGGCATGACTTTCCCAATACGAAAGTTCACCGGAGATGACTTTCCCAATACAAAAGTTCACCGGGCATGACTTTCCCAATACAAAAGTTCACCGGGCATGACTTTCCCAATACAAAAGTTCACCGGGCACGACTTTCCCAATACAAAAGTTAACCGGATATGACTTTCCCAATACAAAAGTTCACCGGGCATGACTTTCCCAATACAAAAGTTCACCGGAGATGACTTTTCCCATACAAAAGTTCACCGGAGATGAATTTCCCAATACAAAAGTTCACCTGGCATGACTTTCTCAATACAAAAGTTCACCGGGCATGACTTTCCCAATAGAAAAGTTCACCGGGCATGACTTTCCCAATACAAAAGTTCACCAGGCATGACTTTCCCAATACAAATGTTCACCGGGCATGACTTTCCCAACACAAAAGTTCACCGGGCATGACTCTCCCAATACAAAAGTTCACCGGAGATGACTTTTCCCATACAAAAGTTCACCGGAGATGACTTTCCCAATACAAAAGTTCACCGGGCATGACTTTCCCAATACAAAAGTTCACCGGGCACGACTTTCCCAATACAAAAGTTCACCGGGCATGACTTTCCCAATACAAAAGTTCACCGGGCATGACTTTCCCAATACAAAAGTTCACCGGGCATGACTTTCCCAATACAAAAGTTCACCGGGCACGACTTTCCCAATACAAAAGTTCACCGGGCATGACTTTCCCAATACAAAAGTTCACCGGGCATGACTTTCCCAATACAAAAGTTCACCGGGCATGACTTTCCCAATAAAAAAGTTCACCGGGCATGACTTTCCCAATACAAAAGTTCACCGGGCATGACTTTCCCAATACAAAAGTTCACCGGAGATGACTTTCCCAATACAAAAGTTCACCGGGCATGACTTTCCCACGACTTTCCCAATACAAAAGTTCACCGGAGATGACTTTCCCAATACAAAAGTTCACCGGGCATGACTTTCCTAATACAAAAGTTCACCGGGCATGACTTTCCCAATACAAAAGTTCACCGGGCATGACTTTCCCAATACAAAAGTTCACCGGGCATGACTTTCCCAATACAAAAGTTCACCGGGCATGACTTTCCCAATACAAAAGTTCACCGGGCATGACTTTCCCAATACAAAAGTTCACCGGGCATGACTTTCCCAATACAAAATTTCACCGGGCATGACTTTCCCAATACAAAAGTTCACCGGGCATGACTTTCCCAATACAAAAGTTCACCGGGCATGACTTTTCAAATACAAAAGTTCACCGGGCATGACTTTCCCAATACAAAAGTTCACCGGGCATGATTTTCCCAATACAAAAGTTCACCGGGCATGACTTTCCCAATACAAAAGTTCACCGGGCATGACTTTCCCAATACAAAAGTTCACCGCAGATGACTTTTCCCATACAAAAGTTCACCGGAGATGTCTTTCCCAATACAAAAGTTCACCGGGCATGACTTTCCCAATACAAAATTTCACCGGGCATGACTTTCCCAATACAAAAGTTCACCGGGCATGACTTTCCCAATACAAAAGTTCACCGGAGATGACTTTCCCAATACAAAATTCACCGGGCATGACTTTCCCAATAGAAAAGTTCACCGGGCATGACTTTCCCAATACAAAAGTTCACCGGGCCCGACTTTCCCAATACAAAAGTTCACCGGAGATGACTTTCCCAATACAAAAGTTCACCGGGCATGACTTTCCCAATACAAAAGTTCACCGGGCATGGCTTTCCCAATACAAAAGTTCACCGGGCATGACTTTCCCAATACAAAAGTTCACCGGGCATGACTTTCCCAATACAAAAGTTCACCGGAGATGACTTTTCCTATACAAAAGTTCACCGGAGATGACTTTCCCAATACAAAAGTTCACCGGACATGACTTTCCCAATACAAAAGTTCACCGGGCATGACTTTCCCAATACAAAAGTTCACCGGGCATGACTTTCCCAATACAAAAGTTCCCCGGAGATGACTTTCCCAATACAAAAGTTCACCGGGCATGACTTTCCCAATACAAAAGTTCACCGGGCATGACTTTCCCAATACAAAAGTTCACCGGAGATGACTTTTCCCATACAAAAGTTCACCGGACATGACTTTCCCAATACAAAAGTTCACCGGGCATGACTTTCCCAATACAAAAGTTCACCGGGCATGACTTTCCCAATACAAAAGTTCACCGGGCATGACTTTCCCAATACAAAAGTTCACCGGAGATGACTTTCCCAATACAAAAGTTCACCGGGCATGACTTTCCCAATACAAAAGTTCACCGGGCACGACTTTCCCAATACAAATGTTCACCGGGCATGACTTTCCCAATACAAAAGTTCAGCGGGCACGACTTTCCCAATACAAAAGTTCACCGGAGATGACTTTCCCAATACAAAATATCACCGGGCATGACATTTCCCATACAAAAGTTCACCGGAGATGACTTTCCCAATACAAAAGTTCACCGGGCACGACTTTCCCAATACAAATGTTCACCGGGCATGACTTTCCCAATACAAAAGTTCACCGGGCATGACTTTCCCAATACAAAAGTTCACCGGGCACGACTTTCCCAATACAAAAGTTCACCGGGCATGAATTTCCCAATACAAAAGTTCACCGGGCATGACTTTCCCAATACAAAAGTTCACCGGGCATGACTTTCCCAATACAAAAGTTCACCGGGCATGACTTTCCCAATACAAAAGTTCACCGGGCATGACTTTCCCAATACAAAAGTTCACCGGGCATGACTTTCCCAATACAAAAGTTCACCGGAGATGACTTTCCCAATACAAAAGTTCACCGGGCATGACTTTCCCAATACAAAAGTTCACCGGGCGTGACTTTCCCAATACAAAAGTTCACCGGGCATGACTTTCCCAATACAAAAGTTCACCGGGCATGCCTTTCCCAATACAAAAGTTCACCGGGCATGACTTTCCCAATACAAAAGTTCACAGGGCATGACTTTCCCAATACAAAAGTTCACCGGGCATGACTTTCCCAATACAAAAGTTCACCGGGCATGACTTTCCCAATACAAAAGTTCACCGGGCATGACTTTCCCAATACAAAATTTCACCGGGCATGATTTTCCCAATACAAAAGTTCACCGGGCATGACTTTCCCAATACAAAAGTTCACCGGGCATGACTTTCCCAATACAAAAGTTCACCGGGCATGACTTTCCCAATACAAAAGTTCACCGGGCATGACTTTCCCAATACAAAAGTTCACCGGGCATGACTTTCCCAATACAAAAGTTCACCGCAGATGACTTTTCCCATACAAAAGTTCACCGGAGATGTCTTTCCCAATACAAAAGTTCACCGGGCATGACTTTCCCAATACAAAATTTCACCGGGCATGACTTTCCCAATACAAAAGTTCACCGGGCATGACTTTCCCAATACAAAAGTTCACCGGAGATGACTTTCCCAATACAAAAGTTCACCGGGCATGACTTTCCCAATACAAAAGTTCACCGGGCATGACTTTCCCAATACAAAAGTTCACCGGGCCCGACTTTCCCAATACAAAAGTTCACCGGAGATGACTTTCCCAATACAAAAGTTCACCGGGCATGACTTTCCCAATACAAAAGTTCACCGGGCATGGCTTTCCCAATACAAAAGTTCACCGGGCATGACTTTCCCAATAAAAAAGTTCACCGGGCATGACTTTCCCAATACAAAAGTTCACCGGAGATGACTTTTCCTATACAAAAGTGCACCGGAGATGACTTTCCCAATACAAAAGTTCACCGGGCATGACTTTCCCAATACAAAAGTTCACCGGGCATGACTTTTCCAATGCAAAAGTTCACCGGGCATGACTTTCCCAATACAAAAGTTCCCCGGAGATGACTTTCCCAATACAAAAGTTCACCGGGCATGACTTTCCCAATACAAAAGTTCACCGGGCATGACTTTCCCAATACAAAAGTTCACCGGAGATGACTTTTCCCATACAAAAGTTCACCGGACATGACTTTCCCAATACAAAAGTTCACCGGGCATGACTTTCCCAATACAAAAGTTCACCGGGCATGACTTTCCCAATACAAAAGTTCACCGGGCATGACTTTCCCAATACAAAAGTTCACCGGAGATGACTTTCCCAATACAAAAGTTCACCGGGCATGACTTTCCCAATACAAAAGTTCACCGGGCACGACTTTCCCAATACAAATGTTCACCGGGCATGACTTTCCCAATACAAAAGTTCACCGGGCACGACTTTCCCAATACAAAATATCACCGGGCATGACATTTCCCATACAAAAGTTCACCGGAGATGACTTTCCCAATAGAAAAGTTCACCGGGCATGACTTTCCCAATAGAAAAGTTCACCGGGCATGTCTTTCCAAATACAAAAGTTCACCGGGCACGACTTTCCCAATACAAAAGTTCACCGGACATGACTTTCCCAATACAAAAGTTCACCGGGCATGACTTTCCCAATACAAAAGATCACCGGGCATGACTTTCCCAATACAAAAGTTCACCGGGCATGACTTTCCCAATACAAAAGTTCACCGGGCATGACTTTCCCAATACAAAAGTTCACCGGAGATGACTTTCCCAATACAAAAGTTCACCGGGCATGACTTTCCCAATACAAAAGTTCACCGGGCATGACTTTCCCAATACAAAAGTTCACCGGGCATGACTTTCCCAATACAAAAGTTCACCGGGCATGACTTTCCCAATACAAAAGTTCACCGGGCATGACTTTCCCAATACAAAAGTTCACAGGGCATGACTTTCCCAATACAAAAGTTCACCGGGCATGACTTTCCCAATACAAAAGTTCACCGGGCATGACTTTCCCAATACAAAAGTTCACCGGGCATGACTTTCCCAATACAAAAGTTCACCGGGCATGACTTTCCCAATACAAAAGTTCACCGGGCATGACTTTCCCAATACAAAAGTTCACCGGAGATGACTTTTCCCATAGAAAAGTTCACCGGAGATGACTTTCCCAATACAAAATATCACCGGGCATGACTTTTCCCATACAAAAGTTCACCGGGCATGACTTTTCCCATACAAAAGTTCACCGGGCATGACTTTCCCAATACAAAAGTTCACCGGGCATGACTTTCCCAATACAAAAGTTCACCGGAGATGACTTTTCTCATACAAAAGTTCACCGGAGATGACTTTCCCAATACAAAAGTTCACCGGAGATGACTTTCCCAATACAAAAGTTCACCGGGCATGACTTTCCCAATAGAAAAGTTCACCGGAGATGACTTTTCCCATACAAAAGTTCACCGGGCATGACTTTCCCAATACAAAAGTTCACCGGGCATGACTTTCCCAATACAAAAGTTCACCGGGCATGACTTTCCCAATACAAAAGTTCACCGGGCATGACTTTCCCAATACAAAAGTTCACCGGGCATGACTTTCTCAATACAAAAGTTCACCGGGCATGACTTTCCCAATACAAAAGTTCACCGGAGATGACTTTCCCAATACAAAAGTTCACCGGGCATGACTTTCCCAATACAAAAGTTCACCGGAGATGACTTTTCCCATAGAAAAGTTCACCGGAGATGACTTTCCCAATACAAAATATCACCGGGCATGACTTTTCCCATACAAAAGTTCACCGGGCATGACTTTCCCAATACAAAAGTTCACCGGGCATGACTTTCCCAATACAAAATTCACCGGGCATGACTTTCCCAATACAAAAGTTCACCGGAGATGACTTTTCCCATACAAAAGTTCACCGGAGATGACTTTCCCAATACAAAAGCTCACCGGAGATGACTTTCCCAATACAAAAGTTCACCGGAGATGACTTTTCCCATACAAAAGTTCACCGGAGATGACTTTCCCAATACAAAAGTTCACCGGGAATGACTTTCCCAATACAAAAGTTCACCGGGCATGACTTTCCCAATACAAAAGTTCACCGGGCATGACTTTCCCAATACAAAAGTTCACCGGGCATGACTTTCCCAATACAAAAGTTCACCGGGCATGACTTTCCCAATACAAAAGTTCACCGGGCATGACTTTCCCAATACAAAAGTTCACCGGGCATGACTTTCCCAATACAAAAGTTCACCGGGCATGACTTTCCCAATACAAAAGTTCACCGGGCATGACTTTCCCAATACAAAAGTTCACCGGAGATGACTTTTCCCATAGAAAAGTTCACCGGAGATGACTTTCCCAATACAAAATATCACCGGGCATGACTTTTCCCATACAAAAGTTCACCGGGCATGACTTTCCCAATACAAAAGTTCACCGGGCATGACTTTCCCAATACAAAAGTTCACCGGGCATTACTTTCCCAATACAAAAGTTCACCGGAGATGACTTTTCCCATACAAAAGTTCACCGAAGATGACTTTCCCAATACAAAAGTTCACCGGGCATAACTTTCCCAATACAAAAGTTCACCGGGCATGACTTTCCCAATACAAAAGTTCACCGGGCATGACTTTCCCAATACAAAAGTTCACCGGGCATGACTTTCCCAATACAAAAGTTCACCGGGCATGACTTTCCCAATACAAAAGTTCACCGGGCATGACTTTCCCAATAGAAAAGTTCACCGGGCATGACTTTCCCAATACAAAAGTTCACCGGGCATGACGTTCCCAATACAAAAGTTCACCGGAGATGACTTTCCCAATACAAAAGTTCACCGGGCATGACTTTCCCAATACAAAAGTTCACCGGAGATGACTTTTCCCATACAAGATTTCACCGGAGATGACTTTCCCAATACAAAAGTTCACCGGGCATGACTTTCCCAATACAAAAGTTGACCGGGCATGACTTTCCCAATACAAAAGTTCACCGGGCATGACTTTCCCAATACAAAAGTTCACCGGAGATGACTTTTCCCATACAAAAGTTCACCGGGCATGACTTTCCCAATACAAAAGTTCACCGGAGATGACTTTTCCCATAGAAAAGTTCACCGGAGATGACTTTCCCAATACAAAATATCACCGGGCATGACTTTTCCCATACAAAAGTTCACCGGGCATAACTTTCCCAATACAAAAGTTCACCGGGCATGACTTTCCCAATACAAAAGTTCACCGGGCATGACTTTCCCAATACAAAAGTTCATCGGAGATGACTTTCCCAATACAAAAGTTCACCGGGCATGACTTTCCCAATACAAAAGTTCACCGGACATGACTTTCCCAATACAAAAGTTCACCGGGCATGACTTTCCCAATACAAAAGTTCACCGGGCATGACTTTCCTAATACAAAAGTTCACCGGGCATGACTTTCCCAATACAAAAGTTCACCGGGCATGACTTTCCCAATACAAAAGTTCACCGGGCATGACTTTCCCAATACAAAAGTTCACCGGGCATGACGTTCCCAATACAAAAGTTCACCGGGCATGACGTTCCCAATACAAAAGTTCACCGGAGATGACTTTCCCAATACAAAAGTTCACCGGGCATGACTTTCCCAATACAAAAGTTCACCGGAGATGACTTTTCCCGTACAAAAGTTCACCGGAGATGACTTTCCCAATACAAAAGTTCACCGGGCATGACTTTCCCAATACAAAAGTTCACCGGGCATGACTTTCCCAATACAAAAGTTCACCGGGCATGACTTTCCCAATACAAAAGTTCACCGGAGATGACTTTTCCCATACAAAAGTTCACCGGAGATGACTTTCCCAATACAAAAGTTCACCGGGCATGACTTTCCCAATACAAAAGTTCACCGGGCATGACTTTCCCAGTACAAAAGTTCACCGGAGATGACTTTTCCCATACAAATTTCACCGGAGATGACTTTACTAATACAAAAGTTCACCGGAGATGACTTTCCCAATACAAAAGTTCACCGGGCATGACTTTCCCAATACAAAAGTTCACCGGGCATGACTTTCCCAATACAAAAGTTCACCGGGCATGACTTTCCCAATACAAAAGTTCACCGGAGATGACTTTCCCAATACAAAAATTCACCGGAGATGACTTTCCCAATAGAAAAGTTCACCGGGCATGACTTTCCCAATACAAAAATTCACCGGGCACGACTTTTCCAATACTAAAGTTCACCGGAGACGACTTTCCCAATACAAAAGTTCACCGGGCATGACTTTCCCAATACAAAAGTTCACCAGGCATGACTTTCCCAATACAAAAGTTCACCGGGCATGACTTTCCCAATACAAAAGTTCACCGGGCATGACTTTCCCAATACAAAAGTTCACCGGGCATGACTTTCCCAATACAAAAGTTCACCGGAGATGACTTTTCCCATAGAAAAGTTCACCGGAGATGACTTTCCCAATACAAAATATCACCGGGCATGACTTTTCCCATACAAAAGTTCACCGGGCATGACTTTCCCAATACAAAAGTTCACCGGGCATGACTTTCCCAATACAAAAGTTCACCGGGCATGACTTTCCCAATACAAAAGTTCACCGGAGATGACTTTTCCCATACAAAAGTTCACCGAAGGTGACTTTCCCAATACAAAAGTTCACCGGGCATAACTTTCCCAATACAAAAGTTCACCCGGCATGACTTTCCCAATACAAAAGTTCACCGGGCATGAATTTCCCAATACAAAAGTTCACCGGGCATGACTTTCCCAATACAAAAGTTCACCGGGCATGACTTTCCCAATACAAAAGTTCACCGGGCATGACTTTCCCAATAGGAAAGTTCATCGGGCATGACTTTCCCAATACAAAAGTTCACCGGGCATGACTTTCCCAATACAAAAGTTCACCGGGCATGACTTTCCCAATACAAAAGTTCACCGGGCATGACTTTCCCAATACAAAAGTTCACCGGAGATGACTTTTCCCATACAAAAGTTCACCGAAGATGACTTTCCCAATACAAAAGTTCACCGGGCATAACTTTCCCAATACAAAAGTTCACCGGGCATGACTTTCCCAATACAAAAGTTCACCGGGCATGACGTTCCCAATACAAAAGTTCACCGGGCATGACTTTCCCAATACAAAAGTTCACCGGGCATGACTTTCCCAATACAAAAGTTCACCGGGCATGACTTTCCCAATACAAAAGTTCACCGGGCATGACTTTCCCAATACAAAAGTTCACCGGGCATGACGTTCCCAATACAAAAGTTCACCGGGCATGACGTTCCCAATACAAAAGTTCACCGGAGATGACTTTCCCAATACAAAAGTTCACCGGGCATGACTTTCCCAATACAAAAGTTCACCGGAGATGACTTTTCCCATACAAAAGTTCACCGGAGATGACTTTCCCAATACAAAAGTTCACCGGGCATGACTTTCCCAATACAAAAGTTCACCGGGCATGACTTTCCCAATACAAAAGTTCACCGGGCATGACTTTCCCAATACAAAAGTTCACCGGAGATGACTTTTCCCATACAAGAGTTCACCGGAGATGACTTTCCCAATACAAAAGTTCACCGGGCATGACTTTCCCAATACAAAAGTTCACCGGGCATGACTTTCCCAATACAAAAGTTCACCGGGCATGACTTTCCCAATACAAAAGTTCACCGGAGATGACTTTTCCCATACAAGAGTTCACCGGAGATGACTTTCCCAATACAAAAGTTCACCGGGCATGACTTTCCCAATACAAAAGTTCACCGGGCATGACTTTCCCAATACAAAAGTTCACCGGAGATGACTTTTCCCATACAAGAGTTCACCGGAGATGACTTTCCCAATACAAAAGTTCACCGGGCATGACTTTCCCAATACAAAAGTTCACCGGGCATGACTTTCCCAATACAAAAGTTCACCGGGCATGACTTTCCCAATACAAAAGTTCACCGGAGATGACTTTTCCCATACAAGAGTTCACCGGAGATGACTTTCCCAATACAAAAGTTCACCGGAGATGAATTTCCCAATACAAAAGTTCACCGGGCATGACTTTGCCAATACAAAAGTTCACCGGAGATGACTTTTCCCATACAAAAGTTCACCGAAGATGACTTTCCCAATACAAAAGTTCACCGGGCATAACTTTCCCAATACAAAAGTTCACCGGGCATGACTTTCCCAATACAAAAGTTCACCGGGCATGACTTTCCCAATACAAAAGTTCACCGGAGATGACTTTTCCCATACAAGAGTTCACCGGAGATGACTTTCCCAATACAAAAGTTCACCGGGCATGACTTTCCCAATACAAAAGTTCACCGGGCATGACTTTCCCCATACAAAATTTCACCGGGCATGACTTTCCCAATACAAAAGTTCACCGGAGATGACTTTTCCCATACAAAAGTTCACCGGGCATGACTTTCCCAATACAAAAGTTCACCGGAGATGACTTTTCCCATAGAAAAGTTCACCGGAGATGACTTTCCCAATACAAAATATCACCGGGCATGACTTTTCCCATACAAAAGTTCACCGGGCATAACTTTCCCAATACAAAAGTTCACCGGGCATGACTTTCCCAATACAAAAGTTCACCGGGCATGACTTTCCCAATACAAAAGTTCACCGGAGATGACTTTCCCAATACAAAAGTTCACCGGGCATGACTTTCCCAATACAAAAGTTCACCGGACATGACTTTCCCAATACAAAAGTTCACCGGGCATGACTTTCCCAATACAAAAGTTCACCGGGCATGACTTACCCAATACAAAAGTTCACCGGGCATGACTTTCCCAATACAAAAGATCACCGGGCATGACTTTCCCAATACAAAAGTTCACCGGGCATGACTTTCCCAATACAAAAGTTCACCGGGCATGACGTTCCCAATACAAAAGTTCACCGGAGATGACTTTCCCAATACAAAAGTTCACCGGGCATGACTTTCCCAATACAAAAGTTCACCGGAGATGACTTTTCCCATACAAAAGTTCACCGGAGATGACTTTCCCAATACAAAAGTTCACCGGGCATGACTTTCCCAATACAAAAGTTCACCGGGCATGACTTTCCCAATACAAAAGTTCACCGGGCATGACTTTCCCAATACAAAAGTTCACCGGAGATGACTTTTCCCATACAAAAGTTCACCGGAGATGACTTTCCCAATACAAAAGTTCACCGGGCATGACTTTCCCAATACAAAAGTTCACCGGGCATTACTTTCCCAATACAAAAGTTCACCGGAGATGACTTTTCCCATACAAATTTCACCGGAGATGACTTTCCTAATACAAAAGTTCACCGGAGATGACTTTCCCAATACAAAAATTCACCGGGCATGACTTTCCCAATACAAAAGTTCACCGGGCATGACTTTCCCAATACAAAAGTTCACCGGGCATGACTTTCCCAATACAAAAGTTCACCGGAGATGACTTTCCCAATACAAAAGTTCACCGGAGATGACTTTCCCAATAGAAAAGTTCACCGGGCATGACTTTCCCAATACAAAAATTCACCGGGGACGACTTTCCCAATACAAAAGTTCACCGGAGACGACTTTCCCAATACAAAAGTTCACCGGGCATGACTTTCCCAATACAAAAGTTCACCGGGCATGACTTTCCCAATACAAAAGTTCACCGGGCATGACTTTCCCAATACAAAAGTTTACCGGGCATGACTTTCCCAATACAAAAGTTCATCGGGCATGACTTTCCCAATACAAAAGTTCACCGAGCATGACTTTCCCAATACAAAAGTTCACCGGGCATGACTTTCCCAATACAAAAGTTCACTGGGCATGACTTTTCCCATACAAAAGTTCACCGGAGATGACTTTCCCAATACAAAAGTTCACCGGGCATGACTTTCCCAATACAAAAGTTCACCGGGCATGACTTTCCCAATACAAAAGTTCACCGGGCATGACTTTCCCAATACAAAAGTTCACCGGGCGTGATTTTCCCAATACAAAAGTTCACCGGAGATGACTTTCCCAATACAAAAGTTCACCGGGCATGACTTTGCCAATACAAAAGTTCACCGGAGATGACTTTTCCCATACAAAAGTTCACCGAAGATGACTTTCCCAATACAAAAGTTCACCGGGCATAACTTTCCCAATACAAAAGTTCACCGGGCATGACTTTCCCAATACAAAAGTTCACCGGGCATGACTTTCCCAATACAAAAGTTCACCGGAGATGACTTTTCCCATACAAGAGTTCACCGGAGATGACTTTCCCAATACAAAAGTTCACCGGGCATGACTTTCCCAATACAAAAGTTCACCGGGCATGACTTTCCCCATACAAAATTTCACCGGGCATGACTTTCCCAATACAAAAGTTCACCGGAGATGACTTTTCCCATACAAAAGTTCACCGGGCATGACTTTCCCAATACAAAAGTTCACCGGAGATGACTTTTCCCATAGAAAAGTTCACCGGAGATGACTTTCCCAATACAAAATATCACCGGGCATGACTTTTCCCATACAAAAGTTCACCGGGCATAACTTTCCCAATACAAAAGTTCACCGGGCATGACTTTCCCAATACAAAAGTTCACCGGGCATGACTTTCCCAATACAAAAGTTCACCGGAGATGACTTTCCCAATACAAAAGTTCACCGGGCATGACTTTCCCAATACAAAAGTTCACCGGACATGACTTTCCCAATACAAAAGTTCACCGGGCATGACTTTCCCAATACAAAAGTTCACCGGGCATGACTTTCCCAATACAAAAGTTCACCGGGCATGACTTTCCCAATACAAAAGATCACCGGGCATGACTTTCCCAATACAAAAGTTCACCGGGCATGACTTTCCCAATACAAAAGTTCACCGGGCATGACGTTCCCAATACAAAAGTTCACCGGAGATGACTTTCCCAATACAAAAGTTCACCGGGCATGACTTTCCCAATACAAAAGTTCACCGGAGATGACTTTTCCCATACAAAAGTTCACCGGAGATGACTTTCCCAATACAAAAGTTCACCGGGCATGACTTTCCCAATACAAAAGTTCACCGGGCATGACTTTCCCAATACAAAAGTTCACCGGGCATGACTTTCCCAATACAAAAGTTCACCGGAGATGACTTTTCCCATACAAGAGTTCACCGGAGATGACTTTCCCAATACAAAAGTTCACCGGGCATGACTTTCCCAATACAAAAGTTCACCGGAGATGACTTTTCCCATACAAAAGTTCACCGAAGATGACTTTCCCAATACAAAAGTTCACCGGGCATAACTTTCCCAATACAAAAGTTCACCGGGCATGACTTTCCCAATACAAAAGTTCACCGGGCATGACTTTCCCAATACAAAAGTTCACCGGAGATGACTTTTCCCATACAAGAGTTCACCGGAGATGACTTTCCCAATACAAAAGTTCACCGGGCATGACTTTCCCAATACAAAAGTTCACCGGGCATGACTTTCCCCATACAAAATTTCACCGGGCATGACTTTCCCAATACAAAAGTTCACCGGAGATGACTTTTCCCATACAAAAGTTCACCGGGCATGACTTTCCCAATACAAAAGTTCACCGGAGATGACTTTTCCCATAGAAAAGTTCACCGGAGATGACTTTCCCAATACAAAATATCACCGGGCATGACTTTTCCCATACAAAAGTTCACCGGGCATAACTTTCCCAATACAAAAGTTCACCGGGCATGACTTTCCCAATACAAAAGTTCACCGGGCATGACTTTCCCAATACAAAAGTTCACCGGAGATGACTTTCCCAATACAAAAGTTCACCGGGCATGACTTTCCCAATACAAAAGTTCACCGGACATGACTTTCCCAATACAAAAGTTCACCGGGCATGACTTTCCCAATACAAAAGTTCACCGGGCATGACTTACCCAATACAAAAGTTCACCGGGCATGACTTTCCCAATACAAAAGATCACCGGGCATGACTTTCCCAATACAAAAGTTCACCGGGCATGACTTTCCCAATACAAAAGTTCACCGGAGATGACTTTTCCCATAGAAAAGTTCACCGGAGATGACTTTCCCAATACAAAATATCACCGGGCATGACTTTTCCCATACAAAAGTTCACCGGGCATGACTTTCCCAATACAAAAGTTCACCGGGCATGACTTTCCCAATACAAAATTCACCGGGCATGACTTTCCCAATACAAAAGTTCACCGGAGATGACTTTTCCCATACAAAAGTTCACCGGAGATGACTTTCCCAATACAAAAGCTCACCGGAGATGACTTTCCCAATACAAAAGTTCACCGGAGATGACTTTTCCCATACAAAAGTTCACCGGAGATGACTTTCCCAATACAAAAGTTCACCGGGAATGACTTTCCCAATACAAAAGTTCACCGGGCATGACTTTCCCAATACAAAAGTTCACCGGGCATGACTTTCCCAATACAAAAGTTCACCGGGCATGACTTTCCCAATACAAAAGTTCACCGGGCATGACTTTCCCAATACAAAAGTTCACCGGGCATGACTTTCCCAATACAAAAGTTCACCGGGCATGACTTTCCCAATACAAAAGTTCACCGGGCATGACTTTCCCAATACAAAAGTTCACCGGGCATGACTTTCCCAATACAAAAGTTCACCGGAGATGACTTTTCCCATAGAAAAGTTCACCGGAGATGACTTTCCCAATACAAAATATCACCGGGCATGACTTTTCCCATACAAAAGTTCACCGGGCATGACTTTCCCAATACAAAAGTTCACCGGGCATGACTTTCCCAATACAAAAGTTCACCGGGCATTACTTTCCCAATACAAAAGTTCACCGGAGATGACTTTTCCCATACAAAAGTTCACCGAAGATGACTTTCCCAATACAAAAGTTCACCGGGCATAACTTTCCCAATACAAAAGTTCACCGGGCATGACTTTCCCAATACAAAAGTTCACCGGGCATGACTTTCCCAATACAAAAGTTCACCGGGCATGACTTTCCCAATACAAAAGTTCACCGGGCATGACTTTCCCAATACAAAAGTTCACCGGGCATGACTTTCCCAATAGAAAAGTTCACCGGGCATGACTTTCCCAATACAAAAGTTCACCGGGCATGACGTTCCCAATACAAAAGTTCACCGGAGATGACTTTCCCAATACAAAAGTTCACCGGGCATGACTTTCCCAATACAAAAGTTCACCGGAGATGACTTTTCCCATACAAGATTTCACCGGAGATGACTTTCCCAATACAAAAGTTCACCGGGCATGACTTTCCCAATACAAAAGTTGACCGGGCATGACTTTCCCAATACAAAAGTTCACCGGGCATGACTTTCCCAATACAAAAGTTCACCGGAGATGACTTTTCCCATACAAAAGTTCACCGGGCATGACTTTCCCAATACAAAAGTTCACCGGAGATGACTTTTCCCATAGAAAAGTTCACCGGAGATGACTTTCCCAATACAAAATATCACCGGGCATGACTTTTCCCATACAAAAGTTCACCGGGCATAACTTTCCCAATACAAAAGTTCACCGGGCATGACTTTCCCAATACAAAAGTTCACCGGGCATGACTTTCCCAATACAAAAGTTCATCGGAGATGACTTTCCCAATACAAAAGTTCACCGGGCATGACTTTCCCAATACAAAAGTTCACCGGACATGACTTTCCCAATACAAAAGTTCACCGGGCATGACTTTCCCAATACAAAAGTTCACCGGGCATGACTTTCCTAATACAAAAGTTCACCGGGCATGACTTTCCCAATACAAAAGTTCACCGGGCATGACTTTCCCAATACAAAAGTTCACCGGGCATGACTTTCCCAATACAAAAGTTCACCGGGCATGACGTTCCCAATACAAAAGTTCACCGGGCATGACGTTCCCAATACAAAAGTTCACCGGAGATGACTTTCCCAATACAAAAGTTCACCGGGCATGACTTTCCCAATACAAAAGTTCACCGGAGATGACTTTTCCCGTACAAAAGTTCACCGGAGATGACTTTCCCAATACAAAAGTTCACCGGGCATGACTTTCCCAATACAAAAGTTCACCGGGCATGACTTTCCCAATACAAAAGTTCACCGGGCATGACTTTCCCAATACAAAAGTTCACCGGAGATGACTTTTCCCATACAAAAGTTCACCGGAGATGACTTTCCCAATACAAAAGTTCACCGGGCATGACTTTCCCAATACAAAAGTTCACCGGGCATGACTTTCCCAGTACAAAAGTTCACCGGAGATGACTTTTCCCATACAAATTTCACCGGAGATGACTTTACTAATACAAAAGTTCACCGGAGATGACTTTCCCAATACAAAAGTTCACCGGGCATGACTTTCCCAATACAAAAGTTCACCGGGCATGACTTTCCCAATACAAAAGTTCACCGGGCATGACTTTCCCAATACAAAAGTTCACCGGAGATGACTTTCCCAATACAAAAATTCACCGGAGATGACTTTCCCAATAGAAAAGTTCACCGGGCATGACTTTCCCAATACAAAAATTCACCGGGCACGACTTTTCCAATACTAAAGTTCACCGGAGACGACTTTCCCAATACAAAAGTTCACCGGGCATGACTTTCCCAATACAAAAGTTCACCAGGCATGACTTTCCCAATACAAAAGTTCACCGGGCATGACTTTCCCAATACAAAAGTTCACCGGGCATGACTTTCCCAATACAAAAGTTCACCGGGCATGACTTTCCCAATACAAAAGTTCACCGGAGATGACTTTTCCCATAGAAAAGTTCACCGGAGATGACTTTCCCAATACAAAATATCACCGGGCATGACTTTTCCCATACAAAAGTTCACCGGGCATGACTTTCCCAATACAAAAGTTCACCGGGCATGACTTTCCCAATACAAAAGTTCACCGGGCATGACTTTCCCAATACAAAAGTTCACCGGAGATGACTTTTCCCATACAAAAGTTCACCGAAGGTGACTTTCCCAATACAAAAGTTCACCGGGCATAACTTTCCCAATACAAAAGTTCACCCGGCATGACTTTCCCAATACAAAAGTTCACCGGGCATGAATTTCCCAATACAAAAGTTCACCGGGCATGACTTTCCCAATACAAAAGTTCACCGGGCATGACTTTCCCAATACAAAAGTTCACCGGGCATGACTTTCCCAATAGGAAAGTTCATCGGGCATGACTTTCCCAATACAAAAGTTCACCGGGCATGACTTTCCCAATACAAAAGTTCACCGGGCATGACTTTCCCAATACAAAAGTTCACCGGGCATGACTTTCCCAATACAAAAGTTCACCGGAGATGACTTTTCCCATACAAAAGTTCACCGAAGATGACTTTCCCAATACAAAAGTTCACCGGGCATAACTTTCCCAATACAAAAGTTCACCGGGCATGACTTTCCCAATACAAAAGTTCACCGGGCATGACGTTCCCAATACAAAAGTTCACCGGGCATGACTTTCCCAATACAAAAGTTCACCGGGCATGACTTTCCCAATACAAAAGTTCACCGGGCATGACTTTCCCAATACAAAAGTTCACCGGGCATGACTTTCCCAATACAAAAGTTCACCGGGCATGACGTTCCCAATACAAAAGTTCACCGGGCATGACGTTCCCAATACAAAAGTTCACCGGAGATGACTTTCCCAATACAAAAGTTCACCGGGCATGACTTTCCCAATACAAAAGTTCACCGGAGATGACTTTTCCCATACAAAAGTTCACCGGAGATGACTTTCCCAATACAAAAGTTCACCGGGCATGACTTTCCCAATACAAAAGTTCACCGGGCATGACTTTCCCAATACAAAAGTTCACCGGGCATGACTTTCCCAATACAAAAGTTCACCGGAGATGACTTTTCCCATACAAGAGTTCACCGGAGATGACTTTCCCAATACAAAAGTTCACCGGGCATGACTTTCCCAATACAAAAGTTCACCGGGCATGACTTTCCCAATACAAAAGTTCACCGGGCATGACTTTCCCAATACAAAAGTTCACCGGAGATGACTTTTCCCATACAAGAGTTCACCGGAGATGACTTTCCCAATACAAAAGTTCACCGGGCATGACTTTCCCAATACAAAAGTTCACCGGGCATGACTTTCCCAATACAAAAGTTCACCGGAGATGACTTTTCCCATACAAGAGTTCACCGGAGATGACTTTCCCAATACAAAAGTTCACCGGGCATGACTTTCCCAATACAAAAGTTCACCGGGCATGACTTTCCCAATACAAAAGTTCACCGGGCATGACTTTCCCAATACAAAAGTTCACCGGAGATGACTTTTCCCATACAAGAGTTCACCGGAGATGACTTTCCCAATACAAAAGTTCACCGGAGATGAATTTCCCAATACAAAAGTTCACCGGGCATGACTTTGCCAATACAAAAGTTCACCGGAGATGACTTTTCCCATACAAAAGTTCACCGAAGATGACTTTCCCAATACAAAAGTTCACCGGGCATAACTTTCCCAATACAAAAGTTCACCGGGCATGACTTTCCCAATACAAAAGTTCACCGGGCATGACTTTCCCAATACAAAAGTTCACCGGAGATGACTTTTCCCATACAAGAGTTCACCGGAGATGACTTTCCCAATACAAAAGTTCACCGGGCATGACTTTCCCAATACAAAAGTTCACCGGGCATGACTTTCCCCATACAAAATTTCACCGGGCATGACTTTCCCAATACAAAAGTTCACCGGAGATGACTTTTCCCATACAAAAGTTCACCGGGCATGACTTTCCCAATACAAAAGTTCACCGGAGATGACTTTTCCCATAGAAAAGTTCACCGGAGATGACTTTCCCAATACAAAATATCACCGGGCATGACTTTTCCCATACAAAAGTTCACCGGGCATAACTTTCCCAATACAAAAGTTCACCGGGCATGACTTTCCCAATACAAAAGTTCACCGGGCATGACTTTCCCAATACAAAAGTTCACCGGAGATGACTTTCCCAATACAAAAGTTCACCGGGCATGACTTTCCCAATACAAAAGTTCACCGGACATGACTTTCCCAATACAAAAGTTCACCGGGCATGACTTTCCCAATACAAAAGTTCACCGGGCATGACTTACCCAATACAAAAGTTCACCGGGCATGACTTTCCCAATACAAAAGATCACCGGGCATGACTTTCCCAATACAAAAGTTCACCGGGCATGACTTTCCCAATACAAAAGTTCACCGGGCATGACGTTCCCAATACAAAAGTTCACCGGAGATGACTTTCCCAATACAAAAGTTCACCGGGCATGACTTTCCCAATACAAAAGTTCACCGGAGATGACTTTTCCCATACAAAAGTTCACCGGAGATGACTTTCCCAATACAAAAGTTCACCGGGCATGACTTTCCCAATACAAAAGTTCACCGGGCATGACTTTCCCAATACAAAAGTTCACCGGGCATGACTTTCCCAATACAAAAGTTCACCGGAGATGACTTTTCCCATACAAAAGTTCACCGGAGATGACTTTCCCAATACAAAAGTTCACCGGGCATGACTTTCCCAATACAAAAGTTCACCGGGCATTACTTTCCCAATACAAAAGTTCACCGGAGATGACTTTTCCCATACAAATTTCACCGGAGATGACTTTCCTAATACAAAAGTTCACCGGAGATGACTTTCCCAATACAAAAATTCACCGGGCATGACTTTCCCAATACAAAAGTTCACCGGGCATGACTTTCCCAATACAAAAGTTCACCGGGCATGACTTTCCCAATACAAAAGTTCACCGGAGATGACTTTCCCAATACAAAAGTTCACCGGAGATGACTTTCCCAATAGAAAAGTTCACCGGGCATGACTTTCCCAATACAAAAATTCACCGGGGACGACTTTCCCAATACAAAAGTTCACCGGAGACGACTTTCCCAATACAAAAGTTCACCGGGCATGACTTTCCCAATACAAAAGTTCACCGGGCATGACTTTCCCAATACAAAAGTTCACCGGGCATGACTTTCCCAATACAAAAGTTTACCGGGCATGACTTTCCCAATACAAAAGTTCATCGGGCATGACTTTCCCAATACAAAAGTTCACCGAGCATGACTTTCCCAATACAAAAGTTCACCGGGCATGACTTTCCCAATACAAAAGTTCACTGGGCATGACTTTTCCCATACAAAAGTTCACCGGAGATGACTTTCCCAATACAAAAGTTCACCGGGCATGACTTTCCCAATACAAAAGTTCACCGGGCATGACTTTCCCAATACAAAAGTTCACCGGGCATGACTTTCCCAATACAAAAGTTCACCGGGCGTGATTTTCCCAATACAAAAGTTCACCGGAGATGACTTTCCCAATACAAAAGTTCACCGGGCATGACTTTGCCAATACAAAAGTTCACCGGAGATGACTTTTCCCATACAAAAGTTCACCGAAGATGACTTTCCCAATACAAAAGTTCACCGGGCATAACTTTCCCAATACAAAAGTTCACCGGGCATGACTTTCCCAATACAAAAGTTCACCGGGCATGACTTTCCCAATACAAAAGTTCACCGGAGATGACTTTTCCCATACAAGAGTTCACCGGAGATGACTTTCCCAATACAAAAGTTCACCGGGCATGACTTTCCCAATACAAAAGTTCACCGGGCATGACTTTCCCCATACAAAATTTCACCGGGCATGACTTTCCCAATACAAAAGTTCACCGGAGATGACTTTTCCCATACAAAAGTTCACCGGGCATGACTTTCCCAATACAAAAGTTCACCGGAGATGACTTTTCCCATAGAAAAGTTCACCGGAGATGACTTTCCCAATACAAAATATCACCGGGCATGACTTTTCCCATACAAAAGTTCACCGGGCATAACTTTCCCAATACAAAAGTTCACCGGGCATGACTTTCCCAATACAAAAGTTCACCGGGCATGACTTTCCCAATACAAAAGTTCACCGGAGATGACTTTCCCAATACAAAAGTTCACCGGGCATGACTTTCCCAATACAAAAGTTCACCGGACATGACTTTCCCAATACAAAAGTTCACCGGGCATGACTTTCCCAATACAAAAGTTCACCGGGCATGACTTTCCCAATACAAAAGTTCACCGGGCATGACTTTCCCAATACAAAAGATCACCGGGCATGACTTTCCCAATACAAAAGTTCACCGGGCATGACTTTCCCAATACAAAAGTTCACCGGGCATGACGTTCCCAATACAAAAGTTCACCGGAGATGACTTTCCCAATACAAAAGTTCACCGGGCATGACTTCCCAATACAAAAGTTCACCGGAGATGACTTTTCCCATACAAAAGTTCACCGGAGATGACTTTCCCAATACAAAAGTTCACCGGGCATGACTTTCCCAATACAAAAGTTCACCGGGCATGACTTTCCCAATACAAAAGTTCACCGGGCATGACTTTCCCAATACAAAAGTTCACCGGAGATGACTTTTCCCATACAAAAGTTCACCGGAGATGACTTTCCCAATACAAAAGTTCACCGGGCATGACTTTCCCAATACAAAAGTTCACCGGGCATTACTTTCCCAATACAAAAGTTCACCGGAGATGACTTTTCCCATACAAATTTCACCGGAGATGACTTTCCTAATACAAAAGTTCACCGGAGATGACTTTCCCAATACAAAAATTCACCGGGCATGACTTTCCCAATACAAAAGTTCACCGGGCATGACTTTCCCAATACAAAAGTTCACCGGGCATGACTTTCCCAATACAAAAGTTCACCGGAGATGACTTTCCCAATACAAAAGTTCACCGGAGATGACTTTCCAATAGAAAAGTTCACCGGGCATGACTTTCCCAATACAAAAATTCACCGGGGACGACTTTCCCAATACAAAAGTTCACCGGAGACGACTTTCCCAATACAAAAGTTCACCGGGCATGACTTTCCCAATACAAAAGTTCACCGGGCATGACTTTCCCAATACAAAAGTTCACCGGGCATGACTTTCCCAATACAAAAGTTTACCGGGCATGACTTTCCCAATACAAAAGTTCATCGGGCATGACTTTCCCAATACAAAAGTTCACCGAGCATGACTTTCCCAATACAAAAGTTCACCGGGCATGACTTTCCCAATACAAAAGTTCACTGGGCATGACTTTTCCCATACAAAAGTTCACCGGAGATGACTTTCCCAATACAAAAGTTCACCGGGCATGACTTTCCCAATACAAAAGTTCACCGGGCATGACTTTCCCAATACAAAAGTTCACCGGGCATGACTTTCCCAATACAAAAGTTCACCGGGCGTGATTTTCCCAATACAAAAGTTCACCGGAGATGACTTTCCCAATACAAAAGTTCACCGGGCATGACTTTCCCAATAGAAAAGTTCACTGGGCATGACTTTCCCAATACAAAAGTTCACCGGGCATGACTTTCCTAATACAAAAGTTCACCGGAGATGACTTTTCCCATACAAAAGTTCACCGGAGATGACTTTCCCAATAGCAAAGTTCACCGGGCATTACTTTCCCAATACAAAAGTTCACCGGAGATGACTTTTCCCATACAAAAGTTCACCGGAGATGACTTTCCCAATAGAAAAGTTCACCGGGCATGACTTTCCCAATACAAAAGTTCACCGGAGATGACTTTTCCAATACAAAAGTTCACCGGAGATGACTTTCCCAATAGAAAAGTTCACCGGGCATGACTTTCCCAATACAAAAGTTCACCGGGCATGACTTTCCCAATACAAAAGTTCACCGGGCATGACTTTCCCAATACAAAAGTTCACCGGGCATGACTTTCCCAATACAAAAGTTCACCGGGCATGACTTTCCCAATACAAAAGTTCACCGGAGATGACTTTCCTAATACAAAAGTTCACCGGGCATGACTTTCCCAATACAAAAGTTCACCGGGCACGACTTTCCCAATACAAAAGTTCACCGGGTATGACTTTCCCAATACAAAAGTTCACCGGGCATGACTTTCCCAATAGAAAAGTTCACCGGGCATGACTTTCCCAATAAAAAAGTTCACCGGACACGACTTTCCCAATACAAAAGTTCACCGGAGATGACTTTCCCAATACAAAAGTTCACCGGGCATGACTTTCCCAATACAAAAGTTCACCGGGCATGACTTTCCCAATACAAAAGTTCACCGGAGATGACTTTCCCAATACAAAAGTTCACCGGAGATGACTTTCCCAATAGAAAAGTTCACCGGGCATGACTTTCCCAATACAAAAATTCACCGGGGACGACTTTCCCAATACAAAAGTTCACCGGAGACGACTTTCCCAATACAAAAGTTCACCGGGCATGACTTTCCCAATACAAAAGTTCACCGGGCATGACTTTCCCAATACAAAAGTTCACCGGGCATGACTTTCCCAATACAAAAGTTTACCGGGCATGACTTTCCCAATACAAAAGTTCACCGGGCATGACTTTCCCAATACAAAAGTTCACCGAGCATGACTTTCCCAATACAAAAGTTCACCGGGCATGACTTTCCCAATACAAAAGTTCACTGGGCATGACTTTTCCCATACAAAAGTTCACCGGAGATGACTTTCCCAATACAAAAGTTCACCGGGCATGACTTTCCCAATACAAAAGTTCACCGGGCATGACTTTCCCAATACAAAAGTTCACCGGGCATGACTTTCCCAATACAAAAGTTCACCGGGCGTGATTTTCCCAATACAAAAGTTCACCGGAGATGACTTTCCCAATACAAAAGTTCACCGGGCATGACTTTCCCAATAGAAAAGTTCACTGGGCATGACTTTCCCAATACAAAAGTTCACCGGGCATGACTTTCCTAATACAAAAGTTCACCGGAGATGACTTTTCCCATACAAAAGTTCACCGGAGATGACTTTCCCAATAGCAAAGTTCACCGGGCATTACTTTCCCAATACAAAAGTTCACCGGAGATGACTTTTCCCATACAAAAGTTCACCGGAGATGACTTTCCCAATAGAAAAGTTCACCGGGCATGACTTTCCCAATACAAAAGTTCACCGGAGATGACTTTTCCAATACAAAAGTTCACCGGAGATGACTTTCCCAATAGAAAAGTTCACCGGGCATGACTTTCCCAATACAAAAGTTCACCGGGCATGACTTTCCCAATACAAAAGTTCACCGGGCATGACTTTCCCAATACAAAAGTTCACCGGGCATGACTTTCCCAATACAAAAGTTCACCGGGCATGACTTTCCCAATACAAAAGTTCACCGGAGATGACTTTTCCCATACAAAAGTTCACCGGAGATGACTTTCCTAATACAAAAGTTCACCGGGCATGACTTTCCCAATACAAAAGTTCACCGGGCACGACTTTCCCAATACAAAAGTTCACCGGGTATGACTTTCCCAATACAAAAGTTCACCGGGCATGACTTTCCCAATAGAAAAGTTCACCGGGCATGACTTTCCCAATAAAAAAGTTCACCGGACACGACTTTCCCAATACAAAAGTTCACCGGAGATGACTTTCCCAATACAAAAGTTCACCGGGCATGACTTTCCCAATACAAAGGTTCACCGGGCACGACTTTCCCAATACAAAAGTTCACCGGGCATGACTTTCCCAATACAAAAGTTCACCGGGCATGACTTTCACAATACAAAAGTTCACCGGGCATGACTTTCACAATACAAAAGTTCACCGGAGATGACTTTCCCAATACAAAAGTTCACCGGGCATGACTTTCCCAATACAAAAGTTCACCGGGCATGACTTTCCCAATACAAAAGTTCACCGGGTATGACTTTCCCAATACAAAAGTTCACCGGGCATGACTTTCCCAATACAAAAGTTCACCGGGCATGACTTTCCCAATACAAAAGTTCACCGGGCATGACTTTCCCAATACAAAAGTTCACCGGAGATGACTTTTCCCATACAAAAGTTCACCGGAGATGACTTTCCCAATACAAAAGTTCACCGGGCATGACTTTCCCAATACAAAAGTTCACCGGGCATGACTTTCCCAATACAAAAGTTCACCGGGCACGACTTTCCCAATACAAAAGTTCACCGGAGATGAATTTCCCAATACAAAAGTTCACCGGGCATGACTTTCCCAATACAAAAGTTCACCGGAGATGACTTTCCCAATACAAAAGTTCACCGGGCATGACGTTCCCAATACAAAAGTTCACCGGGCATGACTTTCCCAATACAAAAGTTCACCGGAGATGACTTTTCCCATACAAAAGTTCACCGGAGATGACTTTCCCAATACAAAAGTTCACCGGGCATGACTTTCCCAATACAAAAGTTCACCGGGCATGACTTTCCCAATACAAAAGTTCACCGGGCATGACTTTCCCAATACAAAAGTTCACTGGGCATGACTTTTCCCATACAAAAGTTCACCGGAGATGACTTTCCCAATACAAAAGTTCACCGGGCATGACTTTCCCAATAGAAAAGTTCACTGGGCATGACTTTCCCAATACAAAAGTTCACCGGGCATGACTTTCCTAATACAAAAGTTCACCGGAGATGACTTTTCCCATACAAATTTCACCGGAGATGACTTTCCTAATACAAAAGTTCACCGGAGATGACTTTCCCAATACAAAAGTTCACCGGGCATGACTTTCCCAATACAAAAGTTCACCGGGCATGACTTTCCCAATACAAAAGTTCACCGGGCATGACTTTCCCAATACAAAAGTTCACCGGGCATGACTTTCCCAATACAAAAGTTCACCGGAGATGACTTTCCCAATACAAAAGTTCACCGGAGATGACTTTCCCAATAGAAAAGTTCACCGGGCATGACTTTCCCAATACAAAAATTCACCGGGGACGACTTTCCCAATACAAAAGTTCACCGGAGACGACTTTCCCAATACAAAAGTTCACCGGGCATGACTTTCCCAATACAAAAGTTCACCGGGCATGACTTTCCCAATACAAAAGTTCACCGGGCATGACTTTCCCAATACAAAAGTTCACCGGGCATGACTTTCACAATACAAAAGTTCACCGGGCACGACTTTCCCAATACAAAAGTTCACCGGAGATGAATTTCCCAATACAAAAGTTCACCGGGCATGACTTTCCCAATACAAAAGTTCACCGGGCATGACTTTCCCAATACAAAAGTTCACCGGGCATGACTTTCCCAATACAAAAGTTCACCGGAGATGACTTTCCTAATACAAAAGTTCACCGGGCATGACTTTCCCAATACAAAAGTTCACCGGGCACGACTTTCCCAATACAAAAGTTCACCGGGCATGACTTTCCCAATACAAAAGTTCACCGGGCATGACTTTCCCAATAGAAAAGTTCACCGGGCATGACTTTCCCAATAAAAAAGTTCACCGGACACGACTTTCCCAATACAAAAGTTCACCGGAGATGACTTTCCCAATACAAAAGTTCACCGGGCATGACTTTCCCAATACAAAAGTTCACCGGGCATGACTTTCCCAATACAAAAGTTCACCGGAGATGACTTTCCCAATACAAAAGTTCACCGGAGATGACTTTCCCAATAGAAAAGTTCACCGGGCATGACTTTCCCAATACAAAAATTCACCGGGGACGACTTTCCCAATACAAAAGTTCACCGGAGACGACTTTCCCAATACAAAAGTTCACCGGGCATGACTTTCCCAATACAAAAGTTCACCGGGCATGACTTTCCCAATACAAAAGTTCACCGGGCATGACTTTCCCAATACAAAAGTTTACCGGGCATGACTTTCCCAATACAAAAGTTCACCGGGCATGACTTTCCCAATACAAAAGTTCACCGAGCATGACTTTCCCAATACAAAAGTTCACCGGGCATGACTTTCCCAATACAAAAGTTCACTGGGCATGACTTTTCCCATACAAAAGTTCACCGGAGATGACTTTCCCAATACAAAAGTTCACCGGGCATGACTTTCCCAATACAAAAGTTCACCGGGCATGACTTTCCCAATACAAAAGTTCACCGGGCATGACTTTCCCAATACAAAAGTTCACCGGGCGTGATTTTCCCAATACAAAAGTTCACCGGAGATGACTTTCCCAATACAAAAGTTCACCGGGCATGACTTTCCCAATAGAAAAGTTCACTGGGCATGACTTTCCCAATACAAAAGTTCACCGGGCATGACTTTCCTAATACAAAAGTTCACCGGAGATGACTTTTCCCATACAAAAGTTCACCGGAGATGACTTTCCCAATAGCAAAGTTCACCGGGCATTACTTTCCCAATACAAAAGTTCACCGGAGATGACTTTTCCCATACAAAAGTTCACCGGAGATGACTTTCCCAATAGAAAAGTTCACCGGGCATGACTTTCCCAATACAAAAGTTCACCGGAGATGACTTTTCCAATACAAAAGTTCACCGGAGATGACTTTCCCAATAGAAAAGTTCACCGGGCATGACTTTCCCAATACAAAAGTTCACCGGGCATGACTTTCCCAATACAAAAGTTCACCGGGCATGACTTTCCCAATACAAAAGTTCACCGGGCATGACTTTCCCAATACAAAAGTTCACCGGGCATGACTTTCCCAATACAAAAGTTCACCGGAGATGACTTTTCCCATACAAAAGTTCACCGGAGATGACTTTTCTAATACAAAAGTTCACCGGGCATGACTTTCCCAATACAAAAGTTCACCGGGCACGACTTTCCCAATACAAAAGTTCACCGGGTATGACTTTCCCAATACAAAAGTTCACCGGGCATGACTTTCCCAATAGAAAAGTTCACCGGGCATGACTTTCCCAATAAAAAAGTTCACCGGACACGACTTTCCCAATACAAAAGTTCACCGGAGATGACTTTCCCAATACAAAAGTTCACCGGGCATGACTTTCCCAATACAAAGGTTCACCGGGCACGACTTTCCCAATACAAAAGTTCACCGGGCATGACTTTCCCAATACAAAAGTTCACCGGGCATGACTTTCACAATACAAAAGTTCACCGGGCATGACTTTCACAATACAAAAGTTCACCGGAGATGACTTTCCCAATACAAAAGTTCACCGGGCATGACTTTCCCAATACAAAAGTTCACCGGGCATGACTTTCCCAATACAAAAGTTCACCGGGTATGACTTTCCCAATACAAAAGTTCACCGGGCATGACTTTCCCAATACAAAAGTTCACCGGGCATGACTTTCCCAATACAAAAGTTCACCGGGCATGACTTTCCCAATACAAAAGTTCACCGGAGATGACTTTTCCCATACAAAAGTTCACCGGAGATGACTTTCCCAATACAAAAGTTCACCGGGCATGACTTTCCCAATACAAAAGTTCACCGGGCATGACTTTCCCAATACAAAAGTTCACCGGGCACGACTTTCCCAATACAAAAGTTCACCGGAGATGAATTTCCCAATACAAAAGTTCACCGGGCATGACTTTCCCAATACAAAAGTTCACCGGAGATGACTTTCCCAATACAAAAGTTCACCGGGCATGACGTTCCCAATACAAAAGTTCACCGGAGATGACTTTCCCAATACAAAAGTTCACCGGGCATGACTTTCCCAATACAAAAGTTCACCGGAGATGACTTTTCCCATACAAAAGTTCACCGGAGATGACTTTCCCAATACAAAAGTTCACCGGGCATGACTTTCCCAATACAAAAGTTCACCGGGCATGACTTTCCCAATACAAAAGTTCACCGGGCATGACTTTCCCAATACAAAAGTTCACCGGGCATGACTTTCCCAATACAAAAGTTCACTGGGCATGACTTTTCCCATACAAAAGTTCACCGGAGATGACTTTCCCAATACAAAAGTTCACCGGGCATGACTTTCCCAATAGAAAAGTTCACTGGGCATGACTTTCCCAATACAAAAGTTCACCGGGCATGACTTTCCTAATACAAAAGTTCACCGGAGATGACTTTTCCCATACAAATTTCACCGGAGATGACTTTCCTAATACAAAAGTTCACCGGAGATGACTTTCCCAATACAAAAGTTCACCGGGCATGACTTTCCCAATACAAAAGTTCACCGGGCATGACTTTCCCAATACAAAAGTTCACCGGGCATGACTTTCCCAATACAAAAGTTCACCGGAGATGACTTTCCCAATACAAAAGTTCACCGGAGATGACTTTCCCAATAGAAAAGTTCACCGGGCATGACTTTCCCAATACAAAAATTCACCGGGGACGACTTTCCCAATACAAAAGTTCACCGGAGACGACTTTCCCAATACAAAAGTTCACCGGGCATGACTTTCCCAATACAAAAGTTCACCGGGCATGACTTTCCCAATACAAAAGTTCACCGGGCATGACTTTCCCAATACAAAAGTTTACCGGGCATGACTTTCCCAATACACCGGAGATGACTTTCCCAATACAAAAGTTCACCGGGCATGACTTTCCCAATACAAAGGTTCACCGGGCACGACTTTCCCAATACAAAAGTTCACCGGGCATGACTTTCCCAATACAAAATTTCACCGGGCATGACTTTCACAATACAAAAGTTCACCGGGCATGACTTTCACAATACAAAAGTTCACCGGAGATGACTTTCCCAATACAAAAGTTCACCGGGCATGACTTTCCCAATACAAAAGTTCACCGGGCATGACTTTCCCAATACAAAAGTTCACCGGGTATGACTTTCCCAATACAAAAGTTCACCGGGCATGACTTTCCCAATACAAAAGTTCACCGGGCATGACTTTCCCAATACAAAAGTTCACCGGGCATGACTTTCCCAATACAAAAGTTCACCGGAGATGACTTTTCCCATACAAAAGTTCACCGGAGATGACTTTCCCAATACAAAAGTTCACCGGGCATGACTTTCCCAATACAAAAGTTCACCGGGCATGACTTTCCCAATACAAAAGTTCACCGGGCACGACTTTCCCAATACAAAAGTTCACCGGAGATGAATTTCCCAATACAAAAGTTCACCGGGCATGACTTTCCCAATACAAAAGTTCACCGGAGATGACTTTCCCAATACAAAAGTTCACCGGGCATGACGTTCCCAATACAAAAGTTCACCGGAGATGACTTTCCCAATACAAAAGTTCACCGGGCATGACTTTCCCAATACAAAAGTTCACCGGAGATGACTTTTCCCATACAAAAGTTCACCGGAGATGACTTTCCCAATACAAAAGTTCACCGGGCATGACTTTCCCAATACAAAAGTTCACCGCGCATGACTTTCCCAATACAAAAGTTCACCGGGCATGACTTTCCCAATACAAAAGTTCACCGGGCATGACTTTCCCAATACAAAAGTTCACTGGGCATGACTTTTCCCATACAAAAGTTCACCGGAGATGACTTTCCCAATACAAAAGTTCACCGGGCATGACTTTCCCAATAGAAAAGTTCACTGGGCATGACTTTCCCAATACAAAAGTTCACCGGGCATGACTTTCCTAATACAAAAGTTCACCGGAGATGACTTTTCCCATACAAATTTCACCGGAGATGACTTTCCTAATACAAAAGTTCACCGGAGATGACTTTCCCAATACAAAAGTTCACCGGGCATGACTTTCCCAATACAAAAGTTCACCGGGCATGACTTTCCCAATACAAAAGTTCACCGGGCATGACTTTCCCAATACAAAAGTTCACCGGAGATGACTTTCCCAATACAAAAGTTCACCGGAGATGACTTTCCCAATAGAAAAGTTCACCGGGCATGACTTTCCCAATACAAAAATTCACCGGGGACGACTTTCCCAATACAAAAGTTCACCGGAGACGACTTTCCCAATACAAAAGTTCACCGGGCATGACTTTCCCAATACAAAAGTTCACCGGGCATGACTTTCCCAATACAAAAGTTCACCGGGCATGACTTTCCCAATACAAAAGTTTACCGGGCATGACTTTCCCAATACAAAAGTTCACCGGGCATGACTTTCCCAATACAAAAGTTCACCGAGCATGACTTTCCCAATACAAAAGTTCACCGGGCATGACTTTCCCAATACAAAAGTTCACTGGGCATGACTTTTCCCATACAAAAGTTCACCGGAGATGACTTTCCCAATACAAAAGTTCACCGGGCATGACTTTCCCAATACAAAAGTTCACCGGGCATGACTTTCCCAATACAAAAGTTCACCGGGCATGACTTTCCCAATACAAAAGTTCACCGGGCGTGATTTTCCCAATACAAAAGTTCACCGGAGATGACTTTCCCAATACAAAAGTTCACCGGGCATGACTTTCCCAATAGAAAAGTTCACTGGGCATGACTTTCCCAATACAAAAGTTCACCGGGCATGACTTTCCTAATACAAAAGTTCACCGGAGATGACTTTTCCCATACAAAAGTTCACCGGAGATGACTTTCCCAATACAAAAGTTCACCGGGCATTACTTTCCCAATACAAAAGTTCACCGGAGATGACTTTTCCCATACAAAAGTTCACCGGAGATGACTTTCCCAATAGAAAAGTTCACCGGGCATGACTTTCCCAATACAAAAGTTCACCGGAGATGACTTTTCCAATACAAAAGTTCACCGGAGATGACTTTCCCAATAGAAAAGTTCACCGGGCATGACTTTCCCAATACAAAAGTTCACCGGGCATGACTTTCCCAATACAAAAGTTCACCGGGCATGACTTTCCCAATACAAAAGTTCACCGGGCATGACTTTCCCAATACAAAAGTTCACCGGCATGACTTTCCCAATACAAAAGTTCACCGGAGATGACTTTCCTAATACAAAAGTTCACCGGGCATGACTTTCCCAATACAAAAGTTCACCGGGCACGACTTTCCCAATACAAAAGTTCACCGGGTATGACTTTCCCAATACAAAAGTTCACCGGGCATGACTTTCCCAATAGAAAAGTTCACCGGGCATGACTTTCCCAATAAAAAAGTTCACCGGACACGACTTTCCCAATACAAAAGTTCACCGGAGATGACTTTCCCAATACAAAAGTTCACCGGGCATGACTTTCCCAATACAAAAGTTCACCGGGCATGACTTTCCCAATACAAAAGTTCACCGGAGATGACTTTCCCAATACAAAAGTTCACCGGAGATGACTTTCCCAATAGAAAAGTTCACCGGGCATGACTTTCCCAATACAAAAATTCACCGGGGACGACTTTCCCAATACAAAAGTTCACCGGAGACGACTTTCCCAATACAAAAGTTCACCGGGCATGACTTTCCCAATACAAAAGTTCACCGGGCATGACTTTCCCAATACAAAAGTTCACCGGGCATGACTTTCCCAATACAAAAGTTTACCGGGCATGACTTTCCCAATACAAAAGTTCACCGGGCATGACTTTCCCAATACAAAAGTTCACCGAGCATGACTTTCCCAATACAAAAGTTCACCGGGCATGACTTTCCCAATACAAAAGTTCACTGGCATGACTTTTCCCATACAAAAGTTCACCGGAGATGACTTTCCCAATACAAAAGTTCACCGGGCATGACTTTCCCAATACAAAAGTTCACCGGGCATGACTTTCCCAATACAAAAGTTCACCGGGCATGACTTTCCCAATACAAAAGTTCACCGGGCGTGATTTTCCCAATACAAAAGTTCACCGGAGATGACTTTCCCAATACAAAAGTTCACCGGGCATGACTTTCCCAATAGAAAAGTTCACTGGGCATGACTTTCCCAATACAAAAGTTCACCGGGCATGACTTTCCTAATACAAAAGTTCACCGGAGATGACTTTTCCCATACAAAAGTTCACCGGAGATGACTTTCCCAATAGCAAAGTTCACCGGGCATTACTTTCCCAATACAAAAGTTTACCGGAGATGACTTTTCCCATACAAAAGTTCACCGGAGATGACTTTCCCAATAGAAAAGTTCACCGGGCATGACTTTCCCAATACAAAAGTTCACCGGAGATGACTTTTCCAATACAAAAGTTCACCGGAGATGACTTTCCCAATAGAAAAGTTCACCGGGCATGACTTTCCCAATACAAAAGTTCACCGGGCATGACTTTCCCAATACAAAAGTTCACCGGGCATGACTTTCCCAATACAAAAGTTCACCGGGCATGACTTTCCCAATACAAAAGTTCACCGGGCATGACTTTCCCAATACAAAAGTTCACCGGAGATGACTTTTCCCATACAAAAGTTCACCGGAGATGACTTTCCTAATACAAAAGTTCACCGGGCATGACTTTCCCAATACAAAAGTTCACCGGGCACGACTTTCCCAATACAAAAGTTCACCGGGTATGACTTTCCCAATACAAAAGTTCACCGGGCATGACTTTCCCAATAGAAAAGTTCACCGGGCATGACTTTCCCAATAAAAAAGTTCACCGGACACGACTTTCCCAATACAAAAGTTCACCGGAGATGACTTTCCCAATACAAAAGTTCACCGGGCATGACTTTCCCAATACAAAGGTTCACCGGGCACGACTTTCCCAATACAAAAGTTCACCGGGCATGACTTTCCCAATACAAAAGTTCACCGGGCATGACTTTCACAATACAAAAGTTCACCGGGCATGACTTTCACAATACAAAAGTTCACCGGAGATGACTTTCCCAATACAAAAGTTCACCGGGCATGACTTTCCCAATACAAAAGTTCACCGGGCATGACTTTCCCAATACAAAAGTTCACCGGGTATGACTTTCCCAATACAAAAGTTCACCGGGCATGACTTTCCCAATACAAAAGTTCACCGGGCATGACTTTCCCAATACAAAAGTTCACCGGGCATGACTTTCCCAATACAAAAGTTCACCGGAGATGACTTTTCCCATACAAAAGTTCACCGGAGATGACTTTCCCAATACAAAAGTTCACCGGGCATGACTTTCCCAATACAAAAGTTCACCGGGCATGACGTTCCCAATACAAAAGTTCACCGGAGATGACTTTCCCAATACAAAAGTTCACCGGGCATGACTTTCCCAATACAAAAGTTCACCGGAGATGACTTTTCCCATACAAAAGTTCACCGGAGATGACTTTCCCAATACAAAAGTTCACCGGGCATGACTTTCCCAATACAAAAGTTCACCGGGCATGACTTTCCCAATACAAAAGTTCACCGGGCATGACTTTCCCAATACAAAAGTTCACCGGGCATGACTTTCCCAATACAAAAGTTCACTGGGCATGACTTTTCCCATACAAAAGTTCACCGGAGATGACTTTCCCAATACAAAAGTTCACTGGGCATGACTTTCCCAATACAAAAGTTCACCGGGCATGACTTTCCCAATACAAAAGTTCACCGGGCATGACTTTCCCAATACAAAAGTTCACCGGGCGTGATTTTCCCAATACAAAAGTTCACCGGAGATGACTTTCCCAATACAAAAGTTCACCGGAGATGACTTTCCCAATAACAAAGTTCACCGGGCATTACTTTCCCAATACAAAAGTTCACCGGAGATGACTTTTCCCATACAAAAGTTCACCGGAGATGACTTTCCCAATACAAAAGTTCACCGGGCATGACTTTCCCAATACAAAAGTTCACCGGAGATGACTTTTCCAATACAAAAGTTCACCGGAGATGACTTTCCCAATAGAAAAGTTCACCGGGCATGACTTTCCCAATACAAAAGTTCACCGGGCATGACTTTCCCAATACAAAAGTTCACCGGGCATGACTTTCCCAATACAAAAGTTCACCGGGCATGACTTTCCCAATACAAAAGTTCACCGGGCATGACTTTCCCAATACAAAAGTTCACTGGGCATGACTTTCCCAATACAAAAGTTCACCGGGCATGACTTTCCCAATACAAAAGTTCACCGGGCATGACTTTCCAATACAAAAGTTCACCGGGCATGACTTTCCCAATACAAAAGTTCACCGGGCATGACTTTCCCAATACAAAAGTTGACCGGAGATGACTTTCCCAATACAAAAGTTCACCGGGCATGACTTTCCCAATAGAAAAGTTCACCGGGCATGACTTTCCCAATACAAAAGTTCACCGGGCATGACTTTCCCAATACAAAAGTTCACCGGAGATGACTTTTCCCATACAAAAGTTCACCGGAGATGACTATCCCAATACAAAAGTTCACCGGCATGACTTTCCCAATACAAAAGTTCACCGGGCATGACTTTCCCAATACAAAAGTTCACCGGAGATGACTTTCCCAATACAAAAGTTCACCGGGCATGACTTTCCCAATACAAAAGTTCACCGGGCATGACTTTCCCAATACAAAAGTTCACCGGAGATGACTTTTCCCATAGAAAAGTTCACCGGAGATGACTTTTCCCATAGAAAAGTTCACCGGAGATGACTTTCCCAATACAAAATATCACCGGGCATGACTTTTCCCATACAAAAGTTCACCGGGCATGACTTTCCCAATACAAAAGTTCACCGGGCATGACTTTCCCAATACAAAAGTTCACCGGGCATGACTTTCCCAATACAAAAGTTCACCGGGCATGACTTTCCCAATACAAAAGTTCACCGGGCATGACTTTCCCAATACAAAAGTTGACCGGAGATGACTTTCCCAATACAAAAGTTCACCGGGCATGACTTTCCCAATAGAAAAGTTCACCGGGCATGACTTTCCCAATACAAAAGTTCACCGGGCATGACTTTCCCAATACAAAAGTTCACCGGAGATGACTTTTCCCATACAAAAGTTCACCGGAGATGACTATCCCAATACAAAAGTTCACCGGCATGACTTTCCCAATACAAAAGTTCACCGGGCATGACTTTCCCAATACAAAAGTTCACCGGAGATGACTTTCCCAATACAAAAGTTCACCGGGCATGACTTTCCCAATACAAAAGTTCACCGGGCATGACTTTCCCAATACAAAAGTTCACCGGAGATGACTTTTCCCATACAAAAGTTCACCGGAGATGACTATCCCAATACAAAAGTTCACCGGCATGACTTTCCCAATACAAAAGTTCACCGGGCATGACTTTCCCAATACAAAAGTTCACCGGAGATGACTTTCCCAATACAAAAGTTCACCGGGCATGACTTTCCCAATACAAAAGTTCACCGGGCATGACTTTCCCAATACAAAAGTTCACCGGAGATGACTTTTCCCATAGAAAAGTTCACCGGAGATGACTTTCCCAATACAAAATATCACCGGGCATGACTTTTCCCATACAAAAGTTCACCGGGCATGACTTTCCCAATACAAAAGTTCACCGGGCATGACTTTCCCAATACAAAAGTTCACCGGGCATGACTTTCCCAATACAAAAGTTCACCGGAGATGACTTTTCCCATACAAAAGTTCACCGGAGATGACTTTCCTAATACAAAAGTTCACCGGAGATGACATTCCCAATAGAAAATTTCACCGGGCATGACTTTCCCAATACAAAAGTTCACCGGGCACGACTTTCCCAATACAAAAGTTCACCGGGCATGACTTTCCCAATACAAAAGTTCACCGGGCATGACTTTCCCAATAGAAAAGTTCACCGGGCATGACTTTCCCAATACAAAAGTTCACCGGACACGACTTTCCCAATACAAAAGTTCACCGGAGATGACTTTCCCAATACAAAAGTTCACCGGGCATGACTTTCCCAATACAAAGGTTCACCGGGCACGACTTTCCCAATACAAAAGTTCACCGGGCATGACTTTCCCAATACAAAAGTTCACCGGGCATGACTTTCACAATACAAAAGTTCACCGGAGATGACTTTCCCAATACAAAAGTTCACCGGGCATGACTTTCCCAATACAAAAGTTCACCGGGCATGACTTTCCCAATACAAAAGTTCACCGGGTATGACTTTCCCAATACAAAAGTTCACCGGGCATGACTTTCCCAATACAAAAGTTCACCGGGCATGACTTTCCCAATACAAAAGTTCACCGGGCATGACTTTCCCAATACAAAAGTTCACCGGAGATGACTTTTCCCATATAAAAGTTCACCGGAGATGACTTTCCCAATACAAAAGTTCACCGGGCATGACTTTCCCAATACAAAAGTTCACCGGGCATGACTTTCCCAATACAAAAGTTCACCGGGCACGACTTTCCCAATACAAAAGTTCACCGGAGATGACTTTCCCAATACAAAAGTTCACCGGGCATGACTTTCCCAATACAAAAGTTCACCGGAGATGACTTTCCCAATACAAAAGTTCACCGGGCATGACTTTCCCAATACAAAAGTTCACCGGAGATGACTTTTCCCATACAAAAGTTCACCGGAGATGACATTCCCAATAGAAAATTTCACCGGGCATGACTTTCCCAATACAAAAGTTCACCGGGCACGTTTTTCCCAATACAAAAGTTCACCGGAGATGACTTTCCCAATACAAAAGTTCACCGGGCATGACTTTCCCAATACAAAAGTTCACCGGGCATGACTTTCCCAATACAAAAGTTCACCGGGCATGACTTTCCCAATACAAAAGTTCACCGGGCACGACTTTCCCACTACAAAAGTTCACCGGAGATGACTTTCCCAATACAAAAGTTCACCGGGCATGACTTTCCCAATACAAAAGTTCACCGGAGATGACTTTTCCCATACAAAAGTTCACCGGAGATGACATTCCCAATAGAAAAGTTCACCGGGCATGACTTTCCCAATACAAAAGTTCACCGGGCACGACTTTCCCAATACAAAAGTTCACCGGAGATGACTTTCCCAATACAAAAGTTCACCGGGCATGACTTTCCCAATACAAAAGTTCACCGGGCATGACTTTCCCAATAGAAAAGTTCACCGGGCATGACTTTCCCAATACAAAAGTTCACCGGGCACGACTTTCCCACTACAAAAGTTCACCGGAGATGACTTTCCCAATACAAAAGTTCACCGGGCATGACTTTCCCAATACAAAAGTTCACCGGGCATGACTTTCCCACTACAAAAGTTCACCGGAGATGACTTTCCCAATACAAAAGTTCACCGGGCATGACTTTCCCAATACAAAAGTTCACCGGAGATGACTTTTCCCATACAAAAGTTCACCGGAGATGACATTCCCAATAGAAAAGTTCACCGGGCATGACTTTCCCAATACAAAAGTTCACCGGGCACGACTTTCCCAATACAAAAGTTCACCGGGTATGACTTTCCCAATACAAAAGTTCACCGGGCATGACTTTCCCAATACAAAAGTTCACCGGGCATGACTTTCCCAATACAAAAGTTCACCGGGCATGACTTTCCCAATACAAAAGTTCACCGGAGATGACTTTTCCCATATAAAAGTTCACCGGAGATGACTTTCCCAATACAAAAGTTCACCGGGCATGACTTTCCCAATACAAAAGTTCACCGGGCATGACTTTCCCAATACAAAAGTTCACCGGGCACGACTTTCCCAATACAAAAGTTCACCGGAGATGACTTTCCCAATACAAAAGTTCACCGGGCATGACTTTCCCAATACAAAAGTTCACCGGAGATGACTTTCCCAATACAAAAGTTCACCGGGCATGACTTTCCCAATACAAAAGTTCACCGGAGATGACTTTTCCCATACAAAAGTTCACCGGAGATGACATTCCCAATAGAAAATTTCACCGGGCATGACTTTCCCAATACAAAAGTTCACCGGGCACGTTTTTCCCAATACAAAAGTTCACCGGAGATGACTTTCCCAATACAAAAGTTCACCGGGCATGACTTTCCCAATACAAAAGTTCACCGGGCATGACTTTCCCAATACAAAAGTTCACCGGGCATGACTTTCCCAATACAAAAGTTCACCGGGCACGACTTTCCCACTACAAAAGTTCACCGGAGATGACTTTCCCAATACAAAAGTTCACCGGGCATGACTTTCCCAATACAAAAGTTCACCGGAGATGACTTTTCCCATACAAAAGTTCACCGGAGATGACATTCCCAATAGAAAAGTTCACCGGGCATGACTTTCCCAATACAAAAGTTCACCGGGCACGACTTTCCCAATACAAAAGTTCACCGGAGATGACTTTCCCAATACAAAAGTTCACCGGGCATGACTTTCCCAATACAAAAGTTCACTGGGCATGACTTTCCCAATACAAAAGTTCACCGCGCATGACTTTCCCAATACAAAAGTTCACCGGGCATGACTTTCCCAATACAAAAGTTCACCGGGCATGACTTTCCCAATACAAAAGTTCACCGGGCATGACTTTCCCAATACAAAAGTTGACCGGAGATGACTTTCCCAATACAAAAGTTCACCGGGCATGACTTTCCCAATAGAAAAGTTCACCGGGCATGACTTTCCCAATACAAAAGTTCACCGGGCATGACTTTCCCAATACAAAAGTTCACCGGAGATGACTTTTCCCATACAAAAGTTCACCGGAGATGACTATCCCAATACAAAAGTTCACCGGCATGACTTTCCCAATACAAAAGTTCACCGGGCATGACTTTCCCAATACAAAAGTTCACCGGAGATGACTTTCCCAATACAAAAGATCACCGGGCATGACTTTCCCAATACAAAAGTTCACCGGGCATGACTTTCCCAATACAAAAGTTCACCGGAGATGACTTTTCCCATAGAAAAGTTCACCGGAGATGACTTTCCCAATACAAAATATCACCGGGCATGACTTTTCCCATACAAAAGTTCACCGGGCATGACTTTCCCAATACAAAAGTTCACCGGGCATGACTTTCCCAATACAAAAGTTCACCGGGCATGACTTTCCCAATACAAAAGTTCACCGGAGATGACTTTTCCCATACAAAAGTTCACCGGAGATGACTTTCCTAATACAAAAGTTCACCGGAGATGACATTCCCAATAGAAAATTTCACCGGGCATGACTTTCCCAATACAAAAGTTCACCGGGCACGACTTTCCCAATACAAAAGTTCACCGGGCATGACTTTCCCAATACAAAAGTTCACCGGGCATGACTTTCCCAATAGAAAAGTTCACCGGGCATGACTTTCCCAATACAAAAGTTCACCGGACACGACTTTCCCAATACAAAAGTTCACCGGAGATGACTTTCCCAATACAAAAGTTCACCGGGCATAACTTTCCCAATACAAAGGTTCACCGGGCACGACTTTCCCAATACAAAAGTTCACCGGGCATGACTTTCCCAATACAAAAGTTCACCGGGCATGACTTTCACAATACAAAAGTTCACCGGAGATGACTTTCCCAATACAAAAGTTCACCGGGCATGACTTTCCCAATACAAAAGTTCACCGGGCATGACTTTCCCAATACAAAAGTTCACCGGGTATGACTTTCCCAATACAAAAGTTCACCGGGCATGACTTTCCCAATACAAAAGTTCACCGGGCATGACTTTCCCAATACAAAAGTTCACCGGGCATGACTTTCCCAATACAAAAGTTCACCGGAGATGACTTTTCCCATATAAAAGTTCACCGGAGATGACTTTCCCAATACAAAAGTTCACCGGGCATGACTTTCCCAATACAAAAGTTCACCGGGCATGACTTTCCCAATACAAAAGTTCACCGGGCACGACTTTCCCAATACAAAAGTTCACCGGAGATGACTTTCCCAATACAAAAGTTCACCGGGCATGATTTTCCCAATACTAAAGTTCACCGGAGATGACTTTCCCAATACAAAAGTTCACCGGGCATGACTTTCCCAATACAAAAGTTCACCGGAGATGACTTTTCCCATACAAAAGTTCACCGGAGATGACATTCCCAATAGAAAATTTCACCGGGCATGACTTTCCCAATACAAAAGTTCACCGGGCACGTTTTTCCCAATACAAAAGTTCACCGGAGATGACTTTCCCAATACAAAAGTTCACCGGGCATGACTTTCCCAATACAAAAGTTCACCGGGCATGACTTTCCCAATACAAAAGTTCACCGGGCATGACTTTCCCAATACAAAAGTTCACCGGGCACGACTTTCCCACTACAAAAGTTCACCGGAGATGACTTTCCCAATACAAAAGTTCACCGGGCATGACTTTCCCAATACAAAAGTTCACCGGAGATGACTTTTCCCATACAAAAGTTCACCGGAGATGACATTCCCAATAGAAAAGTTCACCGGGCATGACTTTCCCAATACAAAAGTTCACCGGGCACGACTTTCCCAATACAAAAGTTCACCGGAGATGACTTTCCCAATACAAAAGTTCACCGGGCATGACTTTCCCAATACAAAAGTTCACCGGGCATGACTTTCCCAATAGAAAAGTTCACCGGGCATGACTTTCCCAATACAAAAGTTCACCGGGCACGACTTTCCCACTACAAAAGTTCACCGGAGATGACTTTCCCAATACAAAAGTTCACCGGGCATGACTTTCCCAATACAAAAGTTCACCGGGCATGACTTTCCCACTACAAAAGTTCACCGGAGATGACTTTCCCAATACAAAAGTTCACCGGGCATGACTTTCCCAATACAAAAGTTCACCGGAGATGACTTTTCCCATACAAAAGTTCACCGGAGATGACATTCCCAATAGAAAAGTTCACCGGGCATGACTTTCCCAATACAAAAGTTCACCGGGCACGACTTTCCCAATACAAAAGTTCACCGGGTATGACTTTCCCAATACAAAAGTTCACCGGGCATGACTTTCCCAATACAAAAGTTCACCGGGCATGACTTTCCCAATACAAAAGTTCACCGGGCATGACTTTCCCAATACAAAAGTTCACCGGAGATGACTTTTCCCATATAAAAGTTCACCGGAGATGACTTTCCCAATACAAAAGTTCACCGGGCATGACTTTCCCAATACAAAAGTTCACCGGGCATGACTTTCCCAATACAAAAGTTCACCGGGCACGACTTTCCCAATACAAAAGTTCACCGGAGATGACTTTCCCAATACAAAAGTTCACCGGGCATGACTTTCCCAATACAAAAGTTCACCGGAGATGACTTTCCCAATACAAAAGTTCACCGGGCATGACATTCCCAATACAAAAGTTCACCGGAGATGACTTTTCCCATACAAAAGTTCACCGGAGATGACATTCCCAATAGAAAATTTCACCGGGCATGACTTTCCCAATACAAAAGTTCACCGGGCACGTTTTTCCCAATACAAAAGTTCACCGGAGATGACTTTCCCAATACAAAAGTTCACCGGGCATGACTTTCCCAATACAAAAGTTCACCGGGCATGACTTTCCCAATACAAAAGTTCACCGGGCATGACTTTCCCAATACAAAAGTTCACCGGGCACGACTTTCCCACTACAAAAGTTCACCGGAGATGACTTTCCCAATACAAAAGTTCACCGGCATGACTTTCCCAATACAAAAGTTCACCGGAGATGACTTTTCCCATACAAAAGTTCACCGGAGATGACATTCCCAATAGAAAAGTTCACCGGGCATGACTTTCCCAATACAAAAGTTCACCGGGCACGACTTTCCCAATACAAAAGTTCACCGGAGATGACTTTCCCAATACAAAAGTTCACCGGGCATGACTTTCCCAATACAAAAGTTCACCGGGCATGACTTTCCCAATAGAAAAGTTCACCGGGCATGACTTTCCCAATACAAAAGTTCACCGGGCACGACTTTCCCACTACAAAAGTTCACCGGAGATGACTTTCCCAATACAAAAGTTCACCGGGCATGACTTTCCCAATACAAAAGTTCACCGGGCATGACTTTCCCAATACAAAAGTTCACCGGGCATGACTTTCCCAATACAAAAGTTCACCGGGCATGACTTTCCCAATACAAAAGTTCACCGGAGATGACTTTTCCCATACAAAAGTTCACCGGGCATGACTTTCCCAATACAAAAGTTCACCGTGCATGACTTTCATAATACAAAAGTTCACCGTGCATGACTTTCCCAATACAAAAGTTCACCGGGCATGACTTTCCCAATACAAAAGTTCACCGGGCATGACTTTCCCCATACAAAAGTTCACCGGGCATGACTTTCCCAATACAAAAGTTCACCGGGCATGACTTTCCCAATACAAAAGTTCACCGGGCATGACTTTCCCAATACAAAAGTTCACCGGGCATGACTTTCCCAATACAAAAGTTCACCGGGCATGACTTTCCCAATACAAAAGTTCACCGGGCATGACTTTCCCAATACAAAAGTTCACCGGGCATGACTTTCCCAATACAAAAGTTCACCGGGCATGACTTTCCCAATACAAAAGTTCACCGGAGATGACTTTCCCAATACAAAAGTTCACCGGGCATGACTTTCCCAATACAAAAGTTCACCGGAGATGACTTTCCCAATACAAAAGTTCACCGGAGGTGACTTTCCCAATACAAAAGTTCACCGGGCATGACTTTCCCAATACAAAAGTTCACCGGAGATGACTTTCCCAATACAAAAGTTCACCGGGCATGACTTTCCCAATACAAAAGTTCACCGGGCATGACTTTCCCAATACAAAAGTTCACCGGAGATGACTTTCCCAATACAAAAGTTCACCGGGCATGACTTTCCCAATACAAAAGTTCACCGGGCATGACTTTCCTAATACAAAAGTTCACCGGGCATGACTTTCCCAATACAAAAGTTCACCGGGCATGACTTTCCCAATACAAAAGTTCACCGGAGATGACTTTCCAAATACAAAAGTTCACCGGTGATGACTTTCCCAATACAAAAGTTCACCGGGCATGACTTTCCCAATACAAAAGTTCACCGGAAATGACTTTTCTCATACAAAAGTTCACCGGATATGACTTTCCCAATACAAAAGTTCACCGGAGATGACTTTCCCAATACAAAAGTTCACCGGGCATGACTTTCCCAATACAAAAGTTCACCGGGCATGACTTTCCCAATACAAAAGTTCACCGGGCATGACTTTCCCAATACAAAAGTTCACCGGAGATGACTTTTCCCATACAAAAGTTCACCGGGCATGACTTTCCCAATACAAAAGTTCACCGGGCATGACTTTCCCAATACAAAAGTTCACCGGGCATGACTTTCCCAATACAAAAGTTCACCGGGCATGACTTTCCCAATACAAAAGTTCACCGGAGATGACTTTCCCAATACAAAAGTTCACCGGGTATGACTTTCCCAATACAAAAGTTCACCGGAGATGACTTTTCCCATAGAAAAGTTCACCGGAGATGACTTTCCCAATACAAAATATCACCGGGCATGACTTTTCCCATACAAAAGTTCACCGGGCATGATTTTCCCAATACAAAAGTTCACCGGGCATGACTTTCCCAATACAAAATTCACCGGGCATGACTTTCCCAATACAAGAGTTCACTGGAGATGACTTTTCCCATACAAAAGTTCACCGGAGATGACTTTCCCAATACAAAAGTTCACCGGAGATGACTTTCCCAATACAAAAGTTCACCGGAGATGACTTTTCCCTTACAGAAGTTCACCGGAGATGACTTTCCCAATACAAAAGTTCACCGGGCATGACTTTCCCAATACAAAAGTTCACCGGGCATGACTTTCCCAATACAAAAGTTCACCGGGCATGACTTTCCCAATACAAAAGTTCACCGGGCATGACTTTCCCAATACAAAAGTTCACCGGGCATGACTTTCCCAATACAAAAGTTCACCGGGCATGACTTTCCCAATACAAAAGTTCACCGGGCATGACTTTCCCAATACAAAAGTTCACCGGAGATGACTTTTCCCATAGAAAAGTTCACCGGAGTTGATTTCCCAATACAAAATATCACCGGGCATGACTTTCCCAATACAAAGGTTCACCGGGCACGACTTTCCCAATACAAAAGTTCACCGGGCATGACTTTCCCAATACAAAAGTTCACCGGGCATGACTTTCACAATACAAAAGTTCACCGGGCATGACTTTCACAATACATAAGTTCACCGGAGATGACTTTCCCAATACAAAAGTTCACCGGGCATGACTTTCCCAATACAAAAGTTCACCGGGCATGACTTTCCCAATACAAAAGTTCACCGGGTATGACTTTCCCAATACAAAAGTTCCCCGGGCATGACTTTCCCAATACAAAAGTTCACCGGGCATGTCTTTCCCAATACAAAAGTTCACCGGGCATGACTTTCCCAATACAAAAGTTCACCGGAGATGACTTTCCCAATACAAAAGTTCACCGGAGATGACTTTCCCAATACAAAAGTTCACCGGGCATGACTTTCCCAATACAAAAGTTCACCGGGAATGACTTTCCCAATACAAAAGTTCACCGGGCACGACTTTCCCAATACAAAAGTTCACCGGAGATGACTTTCCCAATACAAAAGTTCACCGGGCATGACTTTCCCAATACAAAAGTTCTCCGGAGATGACTTTCCCAATACAAAAGTTCACCGGGCATGACTTTCCCAATACAAGAGTTCACCGGAGGTGACTTTTCCCATACAAAAGTTCACCGGAGATGACATTCCCAATAGAAAAGTTCACCGGGCATGACTTTCCAATACAAAAGTTCACCGGGCACGACTTTCCCAATACAAAAGTTCACCGGAGATGACTTTCCCAATACAAAAGTTCACCGGGCATGACTTTCCCAATACAAAAGTTCACCGGGCATGACTTTCCCAATACAAAAGTTCACCGGGCATGACTTTCCCAATAGAAAAGTTCACCGGGCATGACTTTCCCAATACAAAAGTTCACCGGGCACGACTCTCCCACTTCAAAAGTTCACCGGAGATGACTTTCCCAATACAAAAGTTCACCAGGCATGACTTTCCCAATACAAAAGTTCACCGGGCATGACTTTCCCAATACAAAAGTTCACCGGGCATGACTTTCCCAATACAAAAGTTCACCGGGTATGACTTTCCCAATACAAAAGTTCACCGGGCATGACTTTCCCAATACAAAAGTTCACCGGAGATGACTTTTCCCATACAAAAGTTCACCGGGCATGACTTTCCCAATACAAAAGTTCACCGGGCATGACTTTCCCAATACAAAAGTTCACCGGGCATGACTTTCCCAATACAAAAGTTCACCGGGCATGACTTTCCCAATACAAAAGTTCACCGGGCATGACTTTCCCAATACAAAAGTTCACCGGGCATGACTTTCCCAATACAAAAGTTCACCGGGCATGACTTTCCCAATACAAAAGTTCACCGGGCATGACTTTCCCAATACAAAAGTTCACCTGGCATGACTTTCCCAATACAAAAGTTCACCGGGCATGACTTTCCCAATACAAAAGTTCACCGGAGATGACATTCCCAATACAAAAGTTCACCGGGCATGACTTTCCCAATACAAAAGTTCACCGGGCATGACTTTCCCAATACAAAAGGTCACCGGGCATGACTTTCCCAATACAAAAGTTCACCGGGCATGACTTTTCCATTACAAAAGTTCACCGGAGATGACTTTCCCAATACAAAAGTTCACCGGAGATGACTTTCCCAATACAAAAGTTCACCGGGCATGACTTTCCCAATACAAAAGTTCACCGGAGATGACTTTCCCAATACAAAAGTTCACCGGGCATGACTTTCCCAATACAAAAGTTCACCGGGCATGACTTTCCCAATACAAAAGTTCACCGGGCATGACTTTCCCAATACAAAAGTTCACCGGGCATGACTTTCCCAATACAAAAGTTCACCGGAGATGACTTTCCCAATACAAAAGTTCACCGGAGATGACTTTCCCAATACAAAAGTTCACCGGGCATGACTTTCCCAATACAAAAGTTCACCGGAGATGACTTTTCTCATACAAAAGTTCACCGGATATGACTTTCCCAATACAAAAGTTCACCGGAGATGACTTTCCCAATACAAAAGTTCACCGGGCATGACTTTCCCAATACAAAAGTTCACCGGGCATGACTTTCCCAATACAAAAGTTCACCGGAGATGACTTTTCCCATACAAAAGTTCACCGGGCATGACTTTCCTAATACAAAAGTTCACCGGGCATGACTTTCCCAATACAAAAGTTCACCGGGCATGACTTTCCCAATACAAAAGTTCACCGGGCATGACTTTCCCAATACAAAAGTTCACTGGGCATGACTTACCCAATACAAAAGTTCATCGGAGATGACTTTCCCAATACAAAAGTTCACCGGGCATGACTTTCCCAATAGAAAAGTTCACCGGGCATGACTTTCCCAATACAAAAGTTCACCGGGCATGACTTTCCCAATACAAAAGTTCACCGGGCATGACTTTCACAATACAAAAGTTCACCGGGCATGACTTTCCCAATACAAAAGTTCACCGGAGATGACTTTCCCAATACAAAAGTTCACCGGGCATAATTTTCCCAATAGAAGACTTTACCGGGCATGACTTTCCCAATACAAAAGTTCACCGGGCACGACTTTCCTAATACAAAAGTTCCCCGGAGATGACTTTCCCAATACAAAAGTTCACCGGGCATGACTTTCCCAATACAAAAGTTCACCGGGCATGACTTTCCCAATACAAAAGTTCACCGGGCATGACTTTCCCAATACAAAAGTTCACCGGGCATGACTTTCCCAATAGAAAAGTTCACCGGGCATGACTTTCCCAATACAAAAGTTCACTGGGCATGACTTACCCAATACAAAAGTTCATCGGAGATGACTTTCCCAATACAAAAGTTCACCGGGCATGACTTTCCCAATAGAAAAGTTCACCGGGCATGACTTTCCCAATACAAAAGTTCACCGGGCATGACTTTCCCAATACAAAAGTTCACAGGAGATGACTTTTCCCATACAAAAGTTCACCGGAGATGACTTTCCCAATAGAAAAGTTCACCGGGCATGACTTTCCCAATACAAAAGTTCACCGGGCACGACATTCCCAATACAAAAGTTCACCGGAGATGACTTTCCCAATACAAAAGTTCACCGGGCATGACTTTCCCAATACAAAAGTTCACCGGGCATGACTTTCCCAATACAAAAGTTCACCGGGCATGACTTTCCCAATACAAAAGTTCACCGGGCATGACTTTCGCAATACAAAAGTTCACCGGGCATGACTTTCCCAATACAAAAGTTCACCGGAGATGACTTTCCCAATACAAAAGTTCACCGGGCATGACTTTCCCCAATAGAAAAGTTCACCGGGCATGACTTTCCCAATACAAAAGTTCACCGGGCATGACTTTCCCAATACAAAAGTTCACCGGGCATGACTTTCCCAATACAACAGTTCACCGGGCATGACTTTCCCAATACAAAAGTTCACCGGGCATGACTTTCCCAATAAAAAAGTTCACCGGGCATGACTTTCCCAATACAAAAGTTCACCGGGCATGACTTTCCCAATACAAAAGTTCACCGGGCATGACTTTCCCAATACAAAAGTTCACCGGGCATGACTTTCGCAATACAAAAGTTCACCGGGCATGACTTTTCCAATACAAAAGTTCACCGGAGATGACTTTCCCAATACAAAAGTTCACCGGGCATGACTTTCCCAATAGAAAAGTTCACCGGGCATGACTTTCCCAATACAAAAGTTCACCGGGCATGACTTTCCCAATACAAAAGTTCACCGGGCATGACTTTCCCAATACAAAAGTTCACCGGGCATGACTTTCCCAATACAAAAGTTCACCGGGCATGACTTTCCCAATACAAAACTTCACCGGGCATGACTTTCCCAATACAAAAGTT